>NW_015165251.1:388284-463306 GCF_001447785.1 Gekko japonicus
TATATATATATATATATATATATTTCTGGGTGTTTTTTTTAATAGTTGCATTCTCCTCTTTCTTCCATTTCCCATTTTGTTTCTGACATATTTAATCTTCCGGGACTTCATCCAAGAAAGCTTATACAATGGATTTGTGAAAACACTCTAGGTTAATGAATCTGGGGAAAAAATAAATATCCTAAATGAATAAATGCTATAAAACATCTCACAGGATTTCAAGAACATCTGCAAACAAAATCAAAGCAATCCAACCTTTACATATTGTTTGCATTTTTAAAAAGACGATTCCTCTAACCCCAAATTCATTTAAAATAACCTTGAGAAAGCACCCTAAAGTGTGATTGTAACACTTTGAGATGCAATAAATGCATAAAATGCTAGCATCTATACCAGACTAATTATTACAGAATTTTAAAAAAGCATAATCTAGAGCAGGGTTCCCCAACATGGTACCCATGGGTACTGTGGTGCCTGTCCATGCCTTTCCTGGCACCCTCCAAGTGTTTTCAGAAAGTAGGTGGGGCATTTTTCCAGTAGGGCTTCACATTGGAGACCTTATCTGCTCTGTAGATTTAATTTTTTTTCAAGAGTAGCTGCCACCACAGTATAAGGATCTTCAGTACATGACTGAAGGTAAACTGTGGGTATGCAAGAAAATAGAAGAAGAAGAAGAAGAAGAGAAGAGATTGGATTTATACCCCGCCCTTCGCTTGGAGTCTCAGAGCGGTTGACAAACTCCTTTCCCTTCCCCTCCCCACAACAGACACCCTGTGAGGTGGGTGGGGCTGAGAGAACTCTGACACAAACTGCTCTTTTTCAAGGACAACTGTGCCAGAGCTTGTGACTGACCCAAGGTCACATCAGCAGGTGCAAGTGGAGGAGTGAGGAATCAAACCCGGTTCTCCCAGATTAGAGTCCGCACACTTAACCACTACACCAAACTGGCTCTCAATATTGCTAGACAGTATGTTCGTTTTTCAAGGCATCCTGTTAAATGGAACTTCTGCCTGAAATGTTGAAGGGTTACTATGAAAACTATGCATGATGTCACTCCCTGACCATTTCGTGGCTGCTTTTGCCTCTTGCAGCAGCCATTTTGTGGTTGTGCCCACCACTCTGTGTCAGAAGTTTAAAGGTGCCAGCAGGCTCAAAACGTTTGAGGACCCTGATCAAGAGGCCAAGTCGATTTATCTTTTGGTCTTTTTAATTGACACGTGAGGGCAAGCTGATAACACCTTATATTACTAATGAGTGGGCTGTAACCAGTTTATCACCTAATGAGCCAGCTTACTTGTTTCTTCTCCTCGTCAGTGGAACAGAGACATATGGAATGCTCCAGAAGGCTAGGTGCCTGGGGATACCATAATCCCGGCACTGAATCTCCTGCTGGGTGTGGCCAGAAGTGGCAGGCCCCTCTCGTGACCTCGGTCTGGGATGGTAATTCTCATAAACAATTTTCCAGGAGCAGGAATCGACTTGACATCTATCACACAAATTAATTTCTGTGAAAGCAGACATGACCCATGAGTGGGATCACCCACACTTTTAAAGAAGAATGGAGCCATGCAGGAGGACTAAGTACAGACTGGAGCCATGGTAAAGGGGGAAGTGTGTGGCTCCGTCCATTCTCCCCATATTGTTTTCCTGAGCTCTCTCAGCACTCCCTGGCCTAATTGTTCCATGGTATCAACCATGCTAGTATCTGTACACTCTTCTCCTTTCCAGGGCAAATAGCAGCTTTGTGGGCATAAGAACATAAGAACATAAGAGACGCCAATGTTGGATCAGGCCAATGGCCCATCCAGTCCAACACTCTGTGTCACACAGTGGCCAGAAATACCAGGTGCCATCAGGAGGTCCACCAGTGGGGCCAGGACATTAGAAGCCCTCCCACTGTTGGCCCCCCCAAGCACCAAGATGACAGAGCATCACTTGCCCCAGAGCCCCTATCTATACCTTGTGGCTAATAGCCACTGATGGACCTCTGCTCCATATGCTTATCTAATTCCCTTTTGAAGCCGTCCATGCTTGTAGCCACTGCCACTTCCTGTGGCAGTGAATTCCATGTGAAATCATGCAGCAGTTGAAATCAGGAAAAGAGCCTAGAGGAAATCTTGCCCAGCATTAGGACCCAAGAGCTGCACAGGATATCTATTCTTAATGAGATCTTCTAGGTTCCCTCTGGACTGGCACTGCGTGGTGTACATTCAAGTTTCCCCCAAGGAGTCTTCCTCTAGCTGAAGGAATTTAGGCTGGAGAAAGGATTTGACTTTTTTCCCACTGGAGTGATATGACAGACATAGATTCCACCCTGGTATATCACGTCTGCCTAGGGTTGCCAGGTCCCCCATGGCCACCAGTGGGGGAATGGGAGGTAGGGTTGCCAGATCCAGGTTGGGAAACTCCTGGAGATTTGGAGATGGAGCCTGGGGAAGACAGGATCCTCCATGGGATACAATGCCATAGAGTCCACCCTCCAAAGCATCCATTTTCTCCAGAGGAACTGATCTCTGTAGTCTGGAGATGACCTGTAATTCTGGGGGAACCCCAGGTCCCACCTGGAGGCTGGCATCCCTACCTCTACCTAACACTTTCAGTGCTGCTTTTATAAGCAGGTCAAAGCATCCCTTGGGTTGAGAATTGTGCTTGGGCCATACAGAGCCGTTTATATTGACTCTCAAGTTTTTATCCTGCCCTTCTCCAAGTTGCTCACAGTGGCATGCATGGCACCTCCCCCCTCCATTTTATTCTCACAAACAACCGTATGAGTTAGGTTAGCCCAGGGTTTGTTTGTTTGTTTTCCTGGGGGAACGTGCTGGAACAGAGTTCCTGAACTTCTTCAACAAAATTATTTTTTAAATGTTTAAAAGTTCGTGAGTTTTCAGTGTATAGACTGAAAACTTCATTTCTCTCTTGAGAGTTCCAGCACCTCTTTTTCAGAGACACACACACACACACACACACACACACACACAGAGAGAGAGAGAGAGAGAGAGAACGAACACACCCTGGGTTAGCTTGAGAGAAAGAAGCTGGCCCAATTTTACCCAGTGAGCTTCATAACTTAGCAAGGATTTGAACTCGGGCTTTTCCAACCAGTTTGGTGTAGTGGTTAAGTGTGTGGACTCTAATCTGAGAGAACCGGGTTTGATTCCCCACTCCTCCACTTGCAGCTGCTGGATGACCTTGGGCAAGCCATAGTTCTGTCAGCTGTCCTTGAAAGGGCGGTTCTTGAAAGAGCTCTCTCAGCCCCACCTACCTCACAGGGTGTCTGTTGTAGGGAGGGGAAGGGGAAGGAGTTTGTAAGCCGCTCTGAGACTCTGAGTGAAGGGCGGGGTATAAATCCAATCCCCTCTTCTTCTTCTACTCTGATACTTTAACCACCCCACTAGATGTACTTCAAACTGATATGCTGGTCTCAATGACTTTCTCATTTGTATCTGTTTGACTCTCCTGCCACTTCATATAAGATTCATTTGGGGAAGTAAGAAATTGATCAAGGCCTTTTAGCTTGATGCATTTTGAAAGAACTACTCATGAGGTTATCTTGGTCTAGTGATGCCTTTGGGCAAATAGGCAAACGGCTGTTCACAGCTGTGGCGAGCTTAAAAAGCAGAATCTTTCTGTGGATAGCAAAGGACAAAGTAATAAAAACAGGACCAAGGAATCCAAACAGACATGGCCCCACCCCAGCAAGAAAACTTACTGGTGTACATGCTGCTGAAACGGGGGCTTTGCTTCTTCCTGGGACAGGAAGTTGTGAGTGCATATCCTCCCACTTAATACCATAGGGAGAACTGCAAAACTCACACAGCCCCCTGCAGCGTTAGTTAAAATACAGTCCAGGCCTTTGGTGCCCTTTGTTATATAAACACAAGTAGCACAGACGTATTAATCAGCCTGCCAGGGAGGGCGGAACTGAGTAGCAACCTCAAATGCCACCCACTCCTCATTCTCTCTCCCATTTGATGTTGCTATTTTAAGAAACACATTATTTCCTGCTGTGATTTTATATTTTTACTCTGCTTCTAATTTGGGCTCTGAGGTAAGCAATGACATATGCATCCCTCCTCTCTACCTTCTCGACCTCCTTAATTTTGTTCCTCTCTCTGCCTCTCCATCACCCACTCCCTGCTTTTCTCTGTGTGTTTCATAGAGCCAAACGTGCTAGGTGGCTGAGTGTCATGAATTAATTCACTCTTCCAGGCCACATAAAACAGGTGAAGCAACCTGTCCTAGCCTAAAAGACCCCCCCCCAAAAAAACTTAATTTGTTCCTTCCCCAAATCTTCCAGGATGTATTTTTGATGACCACTTCTTCTGTCTTTAAGAAAGCATGAGACTGCCTGATCAGGAAATGGAAGAAGAAAGCTGCATTTTATATAGTTTGCAAATGAAATGGATGTTTGAACCTTCACTGGTTGATTCAAACTAATACTTCTACCCCTCTTTTTGGTTGCAGGGTTCTCAAGGCAGCCTACAGCCATAATATCAGATTTACAAGTAAAATAGTTCAAAGGAGCTGGCAGAATTAGGGTTGCCAAGTCTGGGTTGGGAAATACTTGGAGACTTTGGGGGTAGATCCAGGATAGAGTGGGGTTTGGGCAGGGGAGGGGCTTCAGCACGGTACAATGCCATAGAGTCCACCCTTCAAAGCAGCCTTTTTCTCCAGGGGAGCTGATCTCTGTAGTCTGAAGATCAGTTGTAAAAGCGGGAGATCCCCAGGCCCCACCTGGAGGCTGGCAACCCTAGGCAGAATCTTAACTATTGGTGAGAAAAATGGCTCCTTTTAACATTCTGGTTTCATGGAGCTCAATTCAGACCAGCACCAGCCACTGCCTTGTCTTATTTACTCAGTAGGTATCACCTCCTGGGCTGGAACCTACCTTGTTCCCTAGCTTATCAAGTGCTCTCAGGCTCCAAAGTCAGGACTCTGGTGGTTTGGTTAGCTTCCCCAGGCCCGGCAGGACTATAGCAGCTTCCAGGTCAGACTGGCTGGGATATTTTGTAGACAACCATTGTATTTGCTCTCTCGGCTGCTTGCGGGATTTCTCCTTCAGTTTTCAGGGATCTGTGCTTTCTCCTTTGTACTTTGCTTTTCTTAGTCTCAGCATCCAGAAGTAGGTGTGTGTTCTGCCCACATCCTCATATCTAGTTCTTTCCTGTCACTTGCTAATTGGTACCCCGCCAGGGTCCAACCCTGCCATCAGTTATGAACAGGTAAGTGTAGAGGGTTGCTGCCCAAGGGCGAGAATGAAATCACTTGGCCTGCACTCTAAGTGCCAAGTGGTGGAAAAAAATGGTTAAAAAATTGGCAAAATAGTTAAATATTCAGAGATTGCAATGGATCTTTGTTTCACTGGAGAGCAGGCATTTTCTTCTATGTAAAAATCTTTATTTCTAAGGGAAGAGTACACAGGAAATCTGCAAAACAACAAAGACACCTAAGACTACATCTTTACACTTTGACCACACGGTCTACAACAATGGAGATTCTTCTTCTTCTTGACCCCTAGAAGGAAATCACCTGAATGCATTAACCAATGATTGTTAGTAGATAGGCTTCAGTTTCCCGGGCTTTATCTCCATGGCTCTGTGCCAGGTTCCCTTCCAGGTCAGTCTAAACAATAGCACATGAGGTAAACACATTTAACCCTATAATGACTGAATTTTAGACCTTGCAACACACATATTTCCAACATACAGTTCGTGAAGTAATTCATCTCAGATAAAAGGTGTGTGTGTAGGGGTGTGTGTGTGACAAACAAAGCAAGGACAAAAGCTTATACCATGAATAAAACTTTGTGAATATTAAAGGTGCCACTGGACTCAAACTTTGTTTTGCTGCTTCAGACCAACACTGCTGTCCCAACCAAAGCAAGGACTGATTGTTTAAGCTCATCCCCTTAAGCTACTTAAGAAGAGAAGAGAGATGAGATTGGATTTATACCCTGCCCTTCACTTGGAGTCTCAGAGCGGCTGACAAACTCCTTTCCCTTCCCCTCCCCACAACAGACACCCTGTGAGGTAGGTGGGGCTGAGAGAACTCTGACACAAACTGCTCTTTTTCAAGGACAGCTGTGCCAGAGCTTGTGACTGACCCAAGGTCACATCAGCAGGTACAAGTGGAGGAGTGGAGAATCAAACCCGGTTCTCCCAGATTAGAGTCCGCGCACTTAACCACTACACCAAACTGGATTCCCCTTTTAACCAGCTTCCCCTTTTCTCATTGTTACTAGTATCTGTAAAACATCCATTGCTACAATACAGGGGCTTGGAGAGACAACAGGCTGTTTTGAGAGGTAATAAGCATATATGTGGTCCCTCCATGTTGGCATGCCCTGCAGAGAGTTCTCTATTAATGCAGATGTCAGCTATGGAACCAACAGGCCTCAGCATAGTTCCCTCAGTCTCTGGGGCTGAGTTTGTCTGTGAACACCTTGCAGAAACATTCTGCAATTCTGAAGGCAGTGCAATTAGCACTTGACATCTCCCCCTCCCCTCACACACACACTGCATTCACTAACCATTAGGATTCATAAAATAATAGAGTTTTTCTGTTTGGAGCTGGCTTGGTGCCAATGGAATATTGACATCCTATCATTTCTTCTCTCATATGTGAACCAAGTCTCAACTTGTTCAAGGAATTAAATCACTTTCTCTCTCGCACAAGTTTGGTCAGATACAAACCACAGCTCAAACGTGGAGGGAGGGACAATTGTTTGGAAGAGGTTGAAAACAACATGAAAAAATACCTGTATGCAGTTTTTTGTTTTGTTTTTGGCAACAAGCCTTTTTTTTTTTTAAAGGATATTATTTCGGATTTCAGTCCTTAAACTGTAAGGCTGCGATCTGATGCACACGTACTTGGGAGAAAGTCCAACTGAATCCAGTGGAAAATACTTCAGAGCAATTGATGAGAAGTAGTGTTTGACTAGTGCTGTATCTTTGGCTGCATTTTCTGTGAGGCCAGGCTAGTATTTTACAGGATAATTCTTATATTATCAGGCTAACCGTAGTTTTTCCACTGAGCAGTTTGCCTTTCAGCCTAGCTTTGGTTTACAGGGTTGTCCAGTGGCTGGAATGTCAGGCCAAAAGACTTGGATTGGTATCCCTGCTCTACCAGGAGGTTTCTTGGGTGACCCTAGGGAGGGAAGCCATGTACCCTAACCTGAGCCCTGTGGAAGGACAGCAAAACACAACATAAGGTGCTAGTGAACAATTTAAATGGCGATGAAAAAAGCAGAGTAGCATCAACATTCTAGTAAATATAGTTGGTATTGATGTTAAAGTCAGCAAAGCTCAGGCTGTTGTTGTTGGTATTGGGCACAGGGCCTTAGTGTGTGGCGTGCGGCTCCTTAACTAAAGGCCTGGTGGAAGAGCTCTGTCTTGCAGGCCCTGTGGAACTGTAAAAGGTCCCTCAGGGCCCTGAGGTCTTCCGGGAGCTTATTCCACCAGCACGGAGCCACCACGGAAAATTTAGGATAATTTAGGAAAATTTAGGATTTAGGATAACCGACCTGTTTTGGTATGATGAATTTTATGATGGATTTTAATTGTACTTTTATGCATTTGTGTAAGCCGCCCTGAGCCTGCCTTGGTAGGGAGGGCGGGGTATAAATTGAATAAAATAAATAAATAAAGGCCCTGGCCCTGATTGATGCCAGCCTGATGTCTTTGGGGCCGGGAAGGGCCAGGCAGTTTTGGGATCCTGACCGCAGTGCTCTCTGGGGAACGATGTTGAGCCTGTGCGTGTTTTGAGAAAGGGCAGTGGTATGTCTGAATATACCAATATTGATTATTTTTTTTTAAAAAGTAAATGTTTGCCCCACTCTTTCTCCAGGAGCTCAGGGTGGTGTGCATCAGTCTTCATCCAATTTACTCTCACAGCAAACCTGTGAGGAAGGTTAGTCTGAGAGAGTATCTAACCCAAGGCCATCCAGCATAGGCGTGATTTGAACCTGGGTCTCCCAGGTCCTATTTCAACAGTTCAACCACTAAGCTTTTTCTTTTTAACCACTAAGCTTATTGAAGTAAATGGGGTGGTGGTGGTTGGTGTTAGCTGCTATCTGCAACTCTTTCCTCGTCTCTTCCAGTTTGTCTCATACTTACTTTCTCATTCTCCAGGAATGTGCAGCGTACCCTGCCCTGTTCCAGTCACAGCCCTTACTTACCATGGTGAGGCCCCCATTGTGAACTGCCACAGGGGGTCCAAGTCCAATGGGCCATCCCAGAGCTGCAGAGCCCATAGCTCAGGTGGCCAGTGGTGGTTTGGCTGGAAGGCATGGATGTGTCTAGGGATGCCATGTCCTCCCAGCCACGGGCAGGGGGGGGGGGTAGGGTTGCCAGATCCAGGTTGGGAAACTCCTGGAGATTTAGGGATGCAGCCTGGTGAGGACAGGGACCTCAGAGGGGTATAGTGCCATAGAGTCCACCCTCTAAAACACCTTTTTCTCTAGGGAAACTGATTTCTGTAGTCTGGAGATGAGTTGTAATTCAGGGGGATCCCCAGGTCCCACCTGGGGGCTGGCATTCCTAGCCTGTGTCAATCACCCCTCTGCAGCCCAGCAGACAGGAATGCACAGGTAAGGCACAAGGGCAGCCATGAGGCGGAGACCCACCCAAGGAACTGATTGGCCCATCCAAGGAATTGATTGGCCATGGCATCATCAGTAGGGTTGGCCATGGCATCGTCAGTAGGGTTGCCAACCTCCAGGTAGGGCCTGAAGATCTGCTGCTGTTATAACTGATTTTCAGCTGACAGAGAAAAGTTCCCATGGAGAAAATGACTGCTTTGGAGGGTGGACTCTATCACATTGTACCCTGCCGAGTTCCCTCCCCCCAAAAAATCTCCAGGTATTTCCCCACCCAGAGGTGACAGCCTTAGTGACCAATCCCTCCCTGGCCACCAGAGGGGAAGACAGGGTTGCCAGCATCTGGTTGGGAAACGTCTTGAGATTCGGAGATGGAGCCTAGGGAGTACAGGGACTTCATTGGGGTACAATGCCATGGATCCCACCTCCAAAGCATCCACTTTCTCTAGGGGAACTGATCTATGTAGTCTGGAGATGAGCTGTAATTCCAGGTAATTTAAAGGGCTTCAGCTGCCCGGTGGGGACCACGTGGCCCACCAATCAGCTGGAAGGACTTTTAAATTTAGCAGGAGGGAGGGAGAGGGGTGGTCACGGGCAGGAGGCCTGTGTCTGCCCCCTCCCTCTCCCCTGATAGATTTAAAGGTCCCTCCAGCTGATCAGTGGGGTACAGACATCCTACATCTACAGACATCCTACATGTATAAACAAATTGTAAAGTTCCTAAATAAAGTATGTGAGACCATTAAACTGTTCCAATAGTAGTATACATTCTTCCAATGGTGGCTTGTGTAAATATTATAATAACAGTCCAATGAAGGTCCCGGATATTGGTAACTTTGTTTCGATAGTCTTTCTCAAGAGACAGTAAACTATTACATGTTTCATAAACATCTGAGATATAGATGTATCAAAGGTTTCCTACACAAGGAGTATACAATTAATACAAACAGGCAACCAGTCAAAATTTTCTTCTGGGAAACTACTCCAAAGCATCAGTAAGCTGGTGTATTGCCTCTGAACAGCACAACCCCTCCCTTCCGTATCTGAGGCCGGAGGGACCTGGCAGCCCAGACCCCCCCCCCCCCAGGGAACCAGGAGGAAACTCCAGCTGCCGGGCTCAGCTCCTCCCTTCTCTACTCCTGTACCCCACTTGGCCACACCAAGCAATATTTCCAGCCCAGTGTGGCCCAAGTGTCTCATACACATCTTGTAGCAGTAGAAAAGAGCAGGAGTCCAGTAGCATCTTAAAGACCAACAAAAATTGCGGCAGGGAAGGAGCTTTCATTAGTTACTGCTCCCTTCTTCGGGTACCACCTAGTAGTAAGGAGCCTACTCCCCACTTTCATTTCATGTTTATAATGAAGAACAAAACAGCCAAGCTGCAACCTCAGGCATGTGTTACCCTTTCAGCTGCAACTACTGCTTAGACTTTGTGGGAGGCGCCTGGAGTCCCCCCCAACCCTATCACCACCAGTGTTCCCTCTAATCCCCCCCCCATACTGAGCAGAGCAGTTCACATCATGAACAGAATATAACTCCTGTAATCTTAAAATGGGCAGTGGACAGGGCAACACCCTGTGTGGCTCCAGATTGCTGCTGAGTGGGGCTTCCTGGGTTAATGAGCTCACGTACACAGCATAGAGGGAACACTGATCACCACCACTGCTACCTCACGGTTCTCCCAGCTCCTATAACACAGTGTGAAGCCAGTTATTGAAGTAGCAGGGGGTGGGGGGGCTAAGGCTTAGCCAAGGGAAAAGATGCTCAAGAGAGGAAGAAGGGCAGAGGAAGGGAAAGGATGAGACATGAAAGGGGACAAAGGAAAGAGGGAGTGTGAATGGAGCAAGAGGGCAAAGAAGGAACCTGAAAAGGATTAAGGAAGGGGCCACAGTACAGGCCAACAGATGTGCACCAGGAAACACATCAGCAGCCACTCTGGCATCCACGTGTCATGTGTTAAGCATTGCTAGAGAGCAGCAATCAGCCCTGGTTACCCAGTGTTTACAAGCATAGGTTTGATGCATTCACACTTTATCTATTTTTTTTACAATATTTACCCCTATTGTTTTAAAGTATAATGAAAAATATAATTCATGAAGAAGCGTGGCAAAAATGCCTACTATCTTCTGCCAATATTCCATCGTGCTTTTAATGATAACTTTTGATTTAGCTATTCCTGACTTCTTTTTCCCTGGGCAGCACTAGCACACGACTCATCTCCCTCATTGCCACAAGGTAGCCATGGCTTGTAATGATTTCAAAGAGATTTCTGGTAGACGACTCGTCTGCAGATAACCTGTTTGTAAGCAGGCCCATTGGCTCATGACCAAGAGATGATCGACACTGGGGCTTCATCTTCTCAAGAACTGAGCATGCTCATCCCTGCCAGTCAGCCACCGCAAGCTTCATGAGGTAAATTGCTTCTGCAGGGCCCAGGTTGCTTTATGACTGCTGGTGAGTGGTGGGAAGGGAGACAAGTGACAGCCCCGATCATTCTCATTGTACAAAGTCAAGCAAAGGATGCATTAACAGAAGCACTGTGTCCAGATCAGGCCCCACCTGGAGTACTGTGTCCAGTTTTGGGCACCACATTTTAGGAAGGCTGTTGACAAGCTCGAGCGTGTCCAGAAGAGGGCAACCAGGATGGTGAGAGGGGTGGAATCCAAGTCTTATGAGGAAAGGCTGAAAGAGTTGGGTATGTTTAGCCTGGGAAAGAAAAGGTTTAGAGGGGACATGATTGCAGTCTTCAAGTATTTGAAGGGCTGTCATGTAGAAGATGGAGTGGATCTATTCTCTCTTGCTCCAGATTGCAAGCCTAGATCTTATGGGTGGAAATTACAAGGGAGTCGTTACCGACTAAATATCAGGAGAAACTTCCTAACTGTAAGAGTGGTTGAGCAGTGGAACAGACTGCCTCGGAAGGTGGTGGATGCTCCTTCGCTGGACGTTTTCAAGCGGAGGCTGGATGACCATCTTTCGGGTATGTTGTAGGGCTATCTTTTGGCTATGCTCCTGCAGAGTGCAGGGGGTTGGACTAGATGACCTGCAAGGTCCCTTCCAACTCTAACATTCTATGATTCTATTATTCAAAGATAGGGCTGTTCCACATTGGCCACTCTGACTTTGGTTTGTCCTGCTATAATTAAGACCATAGGGTACAAATGCAGTGGGAGAAGAACTGGATAATAGTAGTTAACAGTGCTGTGGCTTCTTTAAGGCAAAGAATGGAGAGTGATGGTTAGATTTACCACTGCTGGGAACTGAATCTCTAGAAGCCGCATTTTTCTCAGAACGCCTTGAGGGATGGTTACTAAATTTGGTTACTGGGCTTAAATAATGCAGCATGGCAGGGCCCAGTGGCTTTGAACATTGTCATATCCAGAAAACCCTGCACTTGGTGGCTGAGATCTCCCTCTCCCTCTCTCTTCAGCTTCTGCACAAGACTTTGAATCTGACAGGGAACATCATCCCAAATAATCAGCACTAGCCGAGATGAGAGCGAGCTGCAAAGTTCGGTTTCCTTCTCAGAGTGACCTCTCTCATTCCGACAGTGCCTTTCAGCATGGTCGCTACTCCACAACACACACAAAAATAGATTCATGCGGGGAAATGTACTACAAAGATATAAATGTCACACTGTCTCTAGGAACACATTCCCCCAGAGGCTCCTTTCTTTCCAGCTCTCTGCAGCGACATGGGTGGGAGGGCAGAGCACCTGTAGCCCCAGCCGAATTGGACTTCACATCATACAGCAGGACCTGTTGAAGCAGCAAGCATCCACCCAGGAGGGCCACTGAAGTAGGGATGTGAACTTCAGCTTGGGAAGTTCCTGGAGATTTGTGGTGGTGGTGGTGGGGGGAAGCTTGGAAAGGGCAGAGTTTGTGGAGGGGGAGGGACTTCAGCGGGTGTGGGATTCCACAGAGTCTACCTTCTGAAGCTGCCATTTCCTCCAGGGAAACTGATCTCTGTGCAGATGACGATGAAAAGGTATAAAGTAGCATCCACAATGGATGTTCTTAAAGTACACCACTCTTACTGCAAGTGACTGTGCAAGGCACCGGGCCACAGAATGATCCTCACAGCATCTGGAAAAGTTAATAGGAATTGCATCCTATATTTGATTGTGTCTAAGGGAATCTGCAAGTGTTTCATTTAGCAGTTTAAAGGGCCCAACTTGACATTGCTTTTTTAACTGGTCGTGCAGCATCATAGCAGGGCAAGTAACACCCCCAGTACTATTCCAGTTAGGGAAAAGTGCCCTGCCCCATGTGCCATGGTCCTGATCCAAATAAAGCCCCAGTGGTAATTTATTCCCCACGGCTGCTATCTAGCTGCAGGGAGGCCAGGGGAACACAGACCCAATTTGTTTTTTTGAGGAAGCAACAGCTAGTTTGACCCTTAGCAGATGACAAGTGGGGACCTGCAAGAAACATGTGGAAGTGGCCATCTTATTCTCCCCACCTTCAATTCCTCCCTCTCCTTCCACTTCTCTCAGTGGGTCTCTCTTTCTCCTCCACACCCTTTCTTACTTTCTCTCTCTCTCCATCATGTCTACTGTCACTCCTCTCATTCTCTTCTCACCCCATCACTCTGTCTCTCCCCTTTTCTACTCTTACTTCCCCCACCACATCATTGGTACTTTGCCCATCTCCCCCCCCCATCTTCCGTGCTCTGCCCAGCCACCTCCACCCCATCCCAAGGGTGGGCCAGCCTCTTTGTGTGGCTCCAGATGTGGCTGGGCTTGTCCTGGCTGCTGCTGGGCTTGAGGCAAGGTGGAGACATGCGCTGGGCTCAAGGGCTACCAGGTCAGTTCTGAGAATTGTGCTGGCACAGCAGTGACACCAGGTGTGGTGTATCAAGTCCTGACAAGTCCAGACATGTCCAGACAAGTCCAGAGACAAACGTCGAGCTTCACTCCAAGAGACAATGGACTATGCGGCTCCTAGCCCGCTCCAATCAGGGTGCTAGGTTCCTGGCCGAGAGCCAATGGGACTCTCGGCCGCTGTAAATAACCTATTGGGAAGTGGGGGTGTGTTTTGGGTGGCAGTTTCTCGGGGAATATAAGCCGGCCTGCGAGCCGGCCAAAGTCGTCTTGATCCTGATCGAATAAAGTACTCTTGCTGAAATCACTCTCCATCTGCGTACTTTTCACCAGGGATTGCGGCAACAAAGCCAAAAGCACTGATGGGCTGGGGGGGGGGTGCGGCGGTAACAACACTGGGAACCACAGTGGTAAGAGCAGCGTGGGGCCTGGGGTCGTCATCATCATCAGGTAACATGTCTGCAGTGTCTTCCCCTCACAGCAGAAGTGATGTCTGCCCACGCACAAGCAACACTTCTCTCTTTAGGGAGATTTACACCTCCCCTTCAATTTCCCCCCATTTTCTGATTTTTCTGCAAGCCTGGGAAGGGGGTCCCCCAAGTTTGTAGATCTTTCTTCTGTGTAAATGGACCTAATAACCAGGGCTTTTTTTGTAGATGAAGTCCAGCATGAACTCATTAGCATAATAGGCCACACCCAGCAGCAGAAACTCATTAGCATATTAGGCCACACCCCTGACTGCACCGCTCATTAGCATATTAGGCCACATTCCCATGTTGCCAGAAGTGTGGTCATCCAGCCACACCCACCTTTTGCTTCTTATTCTGTTTACCCTGTTTGTTGTCAAAACCCAGAGCTTTTTTTGTTGCAGGAACTCCTTTGCATGTTAGGCCACACCCCCCTAATGTAGCCAATTCTAATGAGTTCCTGCTGTTGGGTGTGACCTATTATGTTAATGAGTTCCTGCTGGGTGTGGCCAACTTGGGAGCCAGCTGGAACTCCGTTCCTGTGCGTTCCTGCCCAAAAATAGCCCTGCGTAATAACAGATTTAGATATCCTCCTTCACTAGATGATATTAAATCTGCCATTCTGCTGCATTTACTTCTTTAATTTGCTGCATATCCTTTATTAGAAACTCGGCCTTGTGCGTCTGATAAACTCAGCAGCATTCCCAAGACTGTGGCCAAAGCTGAAGTATTATAATTTTATTTCACAATCAATGGATGTGTACTCAGAAGGTTTGTCTGGTGATTGCAACAGGCACACTTTACATCAGGTAACACTTGACAGCAAATTGAATCGACAACTTCCCAGATGAGAAGCAGTTCCACAGCAGGGGGCCCTTGCAATGGCTCTTCAGCTTGGTTAGTCTGAAGGTTTACACTGTCAGAAGAACTCAACGGTCAAGTTCTCATCTGCCCCCATCGCCCATCTACGGCTCCTAATACACTTTCAGCAAGGCCAAGTAAATACACATTAAGCCTTCTCCTTTCTCTGGATGAGGTGGCCTATGAAATGTTGAAACTCACATGCCCCTTGATCAATAGAAATGGACCTAGTAATCGTTTCAGCTTCCTAACTTTTAAATGTTTAATTTCCTAAAGTTCAGCACTGTTGCAAGTCATTGCACTGGTTAGACTAGCATTGTAGCCCAATTCTGTGCATGTTTGCTCAAAAGTAAGTGCTGTGAAGCTGAATGGCACTTAAGTAAAGTAAATTGAAGACTCCCAGGATTAAAAAAAAGAAGAAGAATAGGAGAAAGTAATCAAAAGATCATGTCCCACCTCTGCGGTGAGCTGTGCAATAAACTTTCAATGCACTTTCCAACTGGATTTTGCTAGTTCACACAGGCCCAATCTCCGCTATTTTACCAAACCCACACTGGAACAGAAAGAGATGCGGCTCAAAACCACATTCAAATACCCCACACCAATGCTGTACTGACTGCAGAGTCACCCCTGAATGGCCATAAAATGGCCATAAAGCTATGCAGACGGCTACCATAAGCCCGAGAGATCAAACAACGTGAAAGTGGCATGCAGTCTGGACACTGCCATAAAATCTGACAATCAATCAAAGTGAAAGTGGCATGCAATGTGGAGGGAATTTCTGTTCCAGAGTGGGTTTGGTAAAACAGTGGAGCAAATGCTAGATGCCAATTGGGCCACAGTAAAATCCAGTTGGAAAGTGGATTGAAAGTGGATTATTTAGTGTGTGTGATTGCAGCCTCTGTTTCTCTTTGCTATCTCTACAGTGGTCAGAATTGTGGCCTACCTCATAGGTACTTGTAACAGCAAACATAGTCAGGGTGGGTGCTCATTGAAAAAGGGGCCATGGCTCAGAGGCAGAGCCAGGGGTGCTGGGAGGTGGAAGGCTAGAAGGACAAAATTCCAGAAACTGTGGCCACTCTGGGGGTCTATGGAGCTCAGCAAGTCATATGATTTATAGCAGGGCTTTTTTTGTAGAAAAAGTCCAGCAGGAACTCATTAGCATAATAGGCCACACCCAGAAGCAGAAACTCATTAGGATATTAGGCCACACCACTGACTGCACCGCTCATTAGCATATTAAGCCACATTCCCATGTTACCAGAAGTGTGGTCATCCAGCCACACCCACTTTTTGCTTCTTATTCTGTTTACCTTGTTTGTGGTCAAAACCCAGGGCTTTTTTTGTAGCAGGAACTCCTTTGCATGTTAGGCCACACACCCCTAATGTAGCCAATTCTAATGAGTTCCTGCTGTTGGGTGTGGCCTATTATGCTAATGCATTCCTGCTGGGTGTGGCCAACTCGGGAGCCAGCCGGAACTCCGTTCCCTGGGTGTGGCCAACTTGGAAGCCAGCTGGAACTCCGTTCCTGTGCGTTCCTGCCCCAAAATAGCCCTGTTTATATGATGTTTGGGTTTGTAAAGAAGGAGCTATGGGTAAAGCACATGCTTCACATCTATAATGGTCTGGGTTCAATCTTTGGTACCTGTCTGAAGAAAAATGCCCTGTCCCTTAAAGAGAGGCTTAATGGGATGTTATTTATCAGGTGATGTTGTTCACCTCCATACCAGGAGAAGCTCCAGATACCTACTTCCATGCATTAAGCCTCTGTCAAAGTGACAGAACATAGTTCTTCAGGCCTGTTGGCAGCTCTAACACCTACTGTTAAAGGCTGAGCCAATTTTTTTAAATGAGCTAAAACCTGAATAGGCTCATCGACGGCAGCCTCTTATGTCTCATGAAACCTTATGAAAAAGACAGACTCAGCTGTGTTTTTAGACAATTAAAAACTCTCTGATGTTTAATGAACCCCATACCTTCATAAGGTAAAGGTAAAGGTTTTCCTTGCTTGAAAGCCAGTTGAGTCCGACTCTAAGGGGCGGTGCTTATCTCCTTTTCCAAGCCGAAGAGCCAGTGCTGTCCGCAGACATTTCCGTGGTCATATGGCCGGCATGACTAAACGCCAAGGCTCACGGGTCGCTGCTACCTTCCCACCGAAGCAGTACCTATTTATCCAACTGCAATTTCTTGCTTTTGAACTGCTAGGTTGGCAGGAGCTGGGGCCAGAGACGGGAGCTCACTCCGTCACGCAGCACTAGGGTCTCGAACCGCCGAGCTACAGACCTTCCGGTCTGCAGCTCAGTCTCTTAACTTCTGAGCCACCATGGCCCCTATACCTTCATAAACCAAGCTGCATTTAACAGTTAACACTGAACATTGATCTTATTTTGATAAAACGTCTATTGCTGCTTTCAGATCTGTGACAAATAACACCTTATGTCATGGTAAGTCTGCTTTAGGTACCAAACTTAGCATCTTTGCTGCTACTAACTTATTTGCTAGTAATATACCAGCATCATTTAAATGTTACTTTGCTGCTCTCTGGTGACAACAACCTTACCTTGATTTTTTTTTTCATATGTCCTGGGTCTGTTTAAAAAGACTTATGCTGCCCTCTGCTGATCAGCGCTCCCTGGCTAATACATCTTGCTCTACACTCGAATTGGGTTGCTGTTTTTGCATTGGTCTCCTCTTGTTTCAGATTGTCTGGCAGGAGATGTTCCCAATATGAAAATAAACCTAGTTTGCCTTTGGAACTTCCTTCTCCCATGAGGTCAGTCAAGAGTTATTTAGAAGGGACATCCCAGGGAACCAACCATCCAGTGTTAAGAAGACAGAATGTGACTGGTTGCCTAGGGAGTAAGTAGATGCCATCTCATTGTCTTCAGAAGACAGCATTGTAAATTTGGGGTGTACATTTTTGTAGGCTTTTTTCTTCAATGTAACCTTCTAAAGGGGTTGGAAAGATAAGCACAGGAAGATGGGCATATCAAGGAATTCTCAGTAGTGTGGCTGAAAGTATAGTACTAGGAGCAGGGAGATCCAGGTTCAGACACCCAAATGTTATCCCAATCTTCAAAAAAAGGGAAGAAGGATAACCCAGGAAACTACAGGCCAGTCAGTCTGACGTCTGTCCCAGGGAAGATATTGGAGCAGATTTTAAAGGGAACGATCTGCCAGGATCTGAGGGACAACTGGGTGATCTGGGGAAGTCAGCACAGATTTGTCCCCAACAGGTCCTGTCAGCAATGTTCCCTCTAAGCTGTGGAGTCTTGTGAGCAAAAATTCTACTTTGTGAGCCACTGGCATTAAAGTTGTGAGTGAGCAATTTGGCTGCTGCGTAAATTGAGTTTGCTCTGGGGCCATCTTCCCTGAGCAAAGACAAAAATGGGTGAGCCGGAGGGTAAAAAACTGAGGTTGCTCACACTAGTTCAGCATAGAGGAAACACTGCCTGCCAGACCAACTATATTTCCTTCTTTGTTGGAGTAATGGGCTTATTGGATCATGGGAATGACTTCCACGTTGTTTATCTAGATTTCAGTAAAGCTTTTGACAGGGTTCCCCATCATGTACTGATGGGTAAACTGGAAGGCTGCAAACCAGGCTCTAAGAGTCTGATCAGATGGATCTTTAGATCCGTGCGAGGCACGATTGCCTCACGGATCTAAAGGTAATGTCCAGACACAAACATCTGGGAAATGTCCCTCTTCCGTGGGCATCCCGTTTTGCCGTGCTTTGGAGCAGTACTTAAAAGATAGCACTTTAAATCTGGGGTTTTCGGTTACCTGCGGGACAACTGCGGACTTTCACCCATTTGATTGTTCCACCAGCGCGCAATCCTCCCATCGGGGTGGTCTGACGTCAGACCATCTCGAGCGGGCGCCATTTTAAAAAAATCTCTACACATGCACGGATCAACAAGGACGTGCTGTCACGTCTATGCGCATGCGCAAAAAGTTTTTTTTAAAAACCACCGCACTCCTCCTTCAACAAGGACGCGCATGTGCAAAAAGTTAAAAAAAAAAACCCACCGTGCATGCCTCCTTCAGTGGACGCCATCTAGACAATCCACAACAGAGGCAGTGTGCGGTAAGGCGATTCACCAGGAGGATGTCTGGTCATGCTACGATGGATTAAAAAGATCGGGATAAAATTCAAGCAGGCATAATGGCGGGATTAGCTGCCCATCTGAATGCACCCTAAAATAGTTAGGTAGATAGGGAACTGGTTACTAAAGAGTAGTTGTCAATTTCATTTCATATTATTATTATTGTTGTTGTTGTTGTTGTTGTTGTCGTCGTCATCATCATCATTGTTGTTATCATCATCGTTGTTGTTGTTGTTGTTATTATTATTATTATTAATAATAATAATAATAATAATAATAATAATAATAATAATAATAATAATAATAAAAAACTTTTCTACCACCCTCCTGGCCATAGCCGGCTCAGGGCGGCTTACAGTCAAATAAAATTCCAAATACATAAATAGCAGCAGTAACATTAACATTAAAATACATTAAACCCATAATAATAAAGTGGTAGTCTTTTCTATTGGCGCTGATTGGTCTTCAGATGTCAAAACAGCTCCAGATGTCATAAGGCAGCTTCAGATGTCATAAGAGGAGGGGGAATTGGCATGGGCAGAAATTAGGGTCCAGTGGATCAGGGCTCTTCGCCATGCAGTATCAGTTGTCATTGCCGGTGGCATTGGTGATCGAGATGGTGTTGATAGTGGTTGTGGTGGCGACTCCAAAGGCCTGGTGGAAGAGCTCTGTTTTGCAGGCCCTGTGGAACTGTGAGAGGTCCTGCAGGGCCCTGGTCTCCTCTGGGAGCTCATTCCACCAAAGTGGAGCTGCCACTGAAAAAGCCCTGGCCTTGGTCGTCACCAGCCTGGCCTCCTTAATGCTTGGGAGAACCAGCCGATTCTGGACTCCTGATTGCAGTGCTTTCTGGGGCACAAATGGGGGAAGGCAGTCCCTCGGGTATGTAGGTCCCAGGCCATAAAGGGCTTTAAAGGTAAGAACCAGCACCTTGAAGCGGATCCGGTATGCTATAGGCAGCCAGTGCAATGCCCTTAGCACAGGCTGAATGTGCTCCCGGAGAGGGAGACCCATCAACAGCCTGGGCGCAGCATTTTGCACCAGCTGCAGCTTCTGGATGTGGGACAAGGGCATCCCCATGTAGGCGGCGTTACAGTAATCCAATCTCGAGGTGACCATTGCATGGATCACCGTTGCCAGGTCGCTACGTTTGAGGAAGGGAACCAACTGCCTAATCAGCTGGAGGTGGCAAAAGGCCGATTTGGCAGTGGCTGCTACCTGGGCCTCCTTTGTTAAGGAGGCATCCAGGAGCACTCCCAAATTCCCAACCTCCAGTGCTGGCACCAATGGGGCCCCATCGAAGGTCGGAAGTGGGAGCCCTATCCCCGGACTGCCGCGACTCAGGCACAGGACCTTTGTCTTCGTCAGATTCAATTTCAGCCGGCTCAGCCTAAGCCAACCAACCACAGCTTGTAACACCCCATCAAGGTCTTCCAGTTTGGAGTTGGACTGGCCGTCCAACAACAGATAGAGCTGGGTGTCATCCGCATACTGGTGACAAACCAGTCCATGCCTCCGGGCAATCTGGGCAAGAGGTTGCATATAGATGTTGAAAAGCATTGGGGACAACACTGCCCCTTGGGGCACTCCACATTCCAGTGGGTGCCTTCGGGACAGCTGATCCCCCAGTGCCACTCTCTGTCCCCGATGTTGGAGGAAGGAGACAAGCCCGTGCAAGGCTAGTCCCTGAATTAAATAGGTATCCAGAGGGATGTCACAGGACTGGGTTCTGGGCCTGGTACTTTACAATATTTTTATAAATGATCTGGAAGACTAGGTGGAGGGATTATACACTAAATCTGCAGTACTTTTCAATATTTTTTATAAAAGAGGAGAGGACGGGAGGACTAGTCATTAAATTTGCAGATTACACCAAATGGTGAGGAGTAGCAAACACAATTCAATTACATCTGAACATGCTGGAAAAGTGGATGGATGTGAATAAGAAGCAGTTCAACAAGGATAAGTTCTGCATCTGGGTAAAAAAAATTGAGAAGCACACATATTGCACGAGGAATATATTTCTGGGTACAGTGTGTGTGAAGATCTTGGGGTATGGGTGTACTAAAAGCTAAATTTGAGCAGTGTGATGCAACGGCAAAAAAGGCTAATGTGGTCTTAGGGTGTATCAATAGAGGCATAACATCCAAATCACAAGATGTCAAAGTCCGACTATACACTGCATTGGTCAGGCTGCACCTGGAGTATTGTGTGCAGTTCTCAAGGCCTCACTTTAAAAAGGATGTGAACAGAATGGAGCGGGTGCAGAGGAGAGTGACAAAGATGATCAGGGGCCTGGAGCCCAAGCCCTACGAGGAAAGGCTGAGGGACTTGGGAATGTTCCATCTGGAGAAGAGGAGGTTGAGGGGGACATGATTGCTCTCTGTAAGTCTGTGAAAGGATGTCACTTAAAGGAGCTGTTCATGTTGGGAACAGAGGATAGGACTTGCAATAATGAATTTAAATTATGGGGAAAGGTACCAGCTGGATATAGGAAAAAAAATACAGTAAGAGTAGTTCAGCAATGGAATCGGCTGCCTAGGAAGGGGGTGAGTTCCCCCTCATTGGAAGTCTTCAAGCAGTGGGTGGATGACTTTCCAGGGATGCTCTAGGCTGATCCTGCATTGAGTAGGAGGTTGGACTAGATGGCCTACATGGCCCCTTCCACTCCACGATTCTATGATTCTAAGCAGAGATCTGCAGACTTCTGAGTTGTCTTCAAGAGCACCCCCACTCAGCACTAGGGTTGTCAAGTCCCCCGGCCAATGGCTGGAGATTGGGGGGGGGGGTTCAGGTTCCCAGCTCCAGGTTGGGAAACTCCTGGATATTTGGGGGTGGAGTCTGGGGAGGACAGGGACCTCAGTGGGGTACAATGCCATAGAGTCCACCCTCCAAAGCATCCATTTTCTCCAGGGGAACTGATCTCTGTAAATCTGGAGATTAGCTGTAATTCCAGGGGATCCCCAGCTCCCACCTGGAGGCTGGCATCCCTACTCAGCACCGATTATGTCACTGAGACTGGAAATTACTAAAACATGATCAAGGTCAGAGCTGTCTAGAGGAGAGGAGAGGGAGGGTCTGTAAACAAAATAAAATGAAACAAGGCACTCCAAATCACAACTCCAGTCTGCTTTCCAAAAAAGGCCTGAGTCCATGATTTTAGGCTGGTCAGGCAGCAATAACAGCCCCATCTACAGGTACAACAATCCTTTCTAGAACATTATTTCTTTATATCCTGTTTTTCTTCCCAGTGTGGACCCAAAACAGTTTATAATACAGGAAGTGGGGGGGAGGCTTCTGAGTGCCAAGCAGGCCTCCTTCCCTCCTCTGTCTACTAGCTGGTCCTCCACCTAGCTCTAGACAACAACCCTCAGACTAAGAGCCAAAGTACAAGAACAGTTCAGCTCACATTTCTGGACACACCCAGCCTTTTAAGTCTCTGGGTGCGTTCAGACGGGGCATTTATAGATGCAGGTTGGAATCGGTGTACTTACGGGTGATCACACGGCGAAAATCTGCCTTCCGTCCCTAACCATTACAAACAGCCTTTAAACCGTTGTATTCTGCTACTGGGTCCCCAAGTGGTGGTATCCTGAGTGCACTGGTTCCAATCGCATCATCCCCCCCATCTGATCGCTCTCTGCCGGTGTACAGCCACTTCCGTTCGGAAGCCCGAGGCTTCCACTTTTCAGCTGCCATTTTTTTTTAGTAGGCGATGTGCGCTTGGGCGAAGCTTTGCCCCGTCGTTAATAATTTTTTTTCACAAAGTTGTTCTCCTCCTCCTCACCTGCCCGCCGTTGCCGTTGCTGTTGCTGCTGCTGCGGCCGCTTTTGCTTTGGCTGCGGCTGCAGAGTGTTTTCCATGACTTCACCGTGCCCTCCTCCTCTTCCCTCCTTCCTCCTCCTCCACCTCGGCTGCTGCTGACTAACTCTCCTCCTGGGCACTCTCCCCAGCTGAAATGGGTCACACGTGTGCAGCACCAGCCCCAGACAGGGCGGCGGCAAGGGAGGGGAGTTTGTCAACAGGCGGCCGGCGGTGGGCCTGGCTCGCGCGTGCAGAAAATAAAATAAGAGGGAGGAGAGGCGGGAGGGGGCGACGCACGTGCAAGGATCTCTGCCCTGCCTCCCCTGCAGGAGCCGGCAGCGCTAGGACCCTCCCTGGGAGACTGCCTGCCCGGCCTCGCTTGCCCGCGCTCTTCACCCCCCTCCCTCCTGGTAAGGCAAAAGGAGAAAATGTGAAAACGTGTCTCAAAAAAAGCAAAAAGGGACAGCCCCAATATTCTCACAAGTCAACTGCTTCATTGTGAGCAGTGGACTTGTGAGAATATTGGGGTTGTCCCTTTTTGCTTTTTTTGAGACACGTTTTCACATTTTCTCCTTTTGCCTTATCAGAAATGAAAAGGTTTTTAGAGACTGTGTACAGTGATCTTGTTGGTCCACTAGCACCATCCTGTGGCGGAAACAAATATTTTGTGACTTTTACTGAGAATAAAACAAAATATACTTTTGTGTGTATGATGAAAGGCTGTTGAAGGAATGTGGAATCTCTGTTGTGAATTATGATAAGGCAAAACTACCTAGCTTTATTAGAAGAAATAAAAAAGACCTAAAAATGGTACATATTTCATGGAAAGAATTGCTACCATAAAAATGAATATTCTCCCACGATTTCTCTTCATAGCACAACGTATACCCATACTGAAAAAATACTAAATTCCTTGAAGCCATAGATCGCTGCACTAGAAAATTTATTTGGCATGCAAAAAACCCACAAATCAATAGAAAACGTCTTATAGATAACAAAGAAAGAGGTGGACTACCTCTACCTGACTGGGGATTATACTACCAAGTTGCAGCGATGGGCTGGATAAGAGACTGGATAACTCTGGAAGATGAAAGACTCCTACAGCTAGAAGGGCATGACCTACCCATGGGTTGGCATGAACACATATGGTATAACTTAGATAAACCACAACAAAACTTCCAAAATCACATAATAAGAGGCCCCTTAATAAAAATTAGGAAAAAAATTAAAAACAGATTTTACAATAAAATTCCGAAATGGATTTCCCCACTAGAGGCTTTTATAATGCTGACATTATTAGATAATAGTAAAAAAGTGACATATGAACTGGTATTAACAGGAAAAAATGAACTGAAACCATTTGAAATACTTGAAACCAGGGGTCTTTTCATAGAAAAAGAGCTGCAGGAGCTTATTAGCATATGGTATGCTAATGAGCTACTGGACTATTTGCATATACCATGCCTCCTGACATCACCGGAAGTGATGTCAGAAGGAGAAGCAAAAGGGGGGAGGCATCTTCAAAAGCCTCCCCTCCCCTCCCCCAGCTGGGGGGGAACGAAGAGAGAAGGGGTTTAAACTTTAAACCCCTTCTCACTAGAGTTGGGCCACAGGAGGAGGAAAGAGGGAAGGAAAGAGAGAGAGTAGAGAGAATGAAAGAAGGAAGGAAAGAAAGAGAGAGAAGGGAAGAAGGAGGGAAACAGGGAAAGGAGGAAAAGAGGAAGGAAGAGAAGGGAAGGGAAAGAAAAGAAAGAAAAGACCCCTGCCACCCCCACGGATCCCTTAATTACCGCTTTGGCGGGGGTCGGGAAAGCTGGCGGCAGGTCCCGCGTGGGCTTGGGGGACCCGGGGGCGGGGCTCTACCGGCCTCCCCAAGCCGTAGCGCTCCCGCGCTGTCCCGGCCTCCCCCGAGCTGCAGCACTTCTGTGCGAGCTCGGGGGACCCGGGGGTGGGGATCTCCGGGCCTCCCCCAAGCTGCAGCGCTTCTGCGCGGGCTCGGGAAACCAAGGGGCGGGGCTTGCAGCCACGCAGGCTGCCAAAAGACCCCTGCTTGAAACAAAAAATAGAAATCTCACTAATTGGGAAAAAATTCAATTAAAATCCAGATTTACCAAAGATAAAACATTAAATTTTATGAATTCCAAAACCCAATTAGATAAATTATGGCTTTCATCATCAGACAAGCTCATACAAAGATTATATAACTATTTTCTGATAGAAGAAATACAAGAAGAAACAGTAAAACCAAATATGATTAAAACCAAATATGATTAAATGGATGTAAGATATAGGGTATAATATATCTTTAGATGAATGGTCCCAAACCTGGAAATCTATGAAACTATTAAGAGCTGTGTCTTATAAAGAAAATATCTCCACCTTCTCAGATGTGGTGCTGGTAACCAGAGTCGGGGCCTTTTTCTGTGGTCATGCAGCAATTATGGAATGCGAGGTATTTCCATATGTTTATTGTTACGTAAAACTGTTTTGAAAAGATGGGAAGATATGGCAAAATCACCAGTCTCTTTTTTTTTTTTAAATTCTTTGTTATTCCTCCTGAGTTTTCCTTTGAAAATCTCTTGGAAGCCATGGTAAGTGGTGAGCATGCTCTGGTGTCTGTCTTGACTTGGGCAAAATTATGCAACTTTACAACAGGTTTAAAATTTGGCACCTGGCGTTCTTCACATATGGTGTATTAAATAGATGTTGCCACTAGATGGTGCTTGAATCTTCCTTCATAGAGCCTGTATAAAGCTTTTCCCATCTCTATGTTAACTTTTGTCAAGAAAGGTCAACGTAAAAGTTTGTCGCATTAAAACAAACTATTTTGGAGCTGCTTTATATGCTACAGTTGGCTGCTGGACTTCAACTTCTCTTGCACATGAAAATGGGGAAAATGTGCCTATATATACCTTCAAGTATATCTCTTAAAAAGAAAAAAAAGTGGTTTCCATTAGAAATCATTGAAGGATATAACCTGCTTGTGATTTAGACCCTTTTCAAACTGCCTCTGTATACTGTTTTAGTTGTTGTTCAGTCGCACAGTCAAGTCCGACTCTTCGCGACCCCTTGGACCAGCTCCCGCCAGGCCCTCCTGTCTTCCGCTGTCCTCTGAAGTTGGCTCAATTTCATGTTCGTTGCATCGCTGACACTGTCCAACCATCTCATCCTTTGCCGTCCCCGTCTTCTTTGACCTTCAATCTTTCCCAGCATCAGGGTCTTCTCCAGTGAGTGCTCCCTTCTCATTTGGTGGCCAAAGTATTTGAGCTTCAGTTTCATTATCTGGCCTTCCAGGGAACAGTCAGGGTTGATTTCTTTTAGGATTTACTGATTTGATCTTCTTGCAGTCCAAGGGACTCTCAAGAGTCTTCTCCAGCACCATAGTGCCTTCCTTATAGTCCAACTCTCGTAGCCATACATGACTACTGGGAATACCATTGCTTTGACCATGCGGACTTTTGTTGGCAGGGTGATGTCTCTACTTTTTATCATGCTGTTTAGGTTCGCCATCGCTTTCCTCCCTTTTTACTACTGTTTTAGTAACTGATTGCTAATGGGTTTTTTTCTGTCATTTCAGACAGACTCATTTTAGTAACTGGCTGCTAGCAGAATTTATTTACTTGTTCATACAAACCTCCTTCTCTCAGGTTAGCCAAGTATGGTTGAGCCACTTTTGAGGGAAAGCTTTCCCCCCCATTTTCAACCCCTTTGTTGTGCTTCTGAATCACTGTGGTGTGCTGTTTAAAATGTCCATAGTGTTTCCTACAATGCTGCTTATTTTTGCTATGCAATCTTCCTTGGACTTTTAAAAACCCATTCTAAGGTGAGCACTATAACACTAACTATAGCTCTGAAGTGCTACAGCGGGACTGTTGAGATGCATTGACTCCACTGAGTCAGTGCATCTCAATGGTGCCACTATAGTGGTTTAGCGCTATAGTGCTCAATTTACAATTTTAAAAACAAATTCCAGGGAAGATCACACAGTGAAAAAGGGCAGGAAAAAAGTGGCACTGTTTGAAATGACTGTAGAGCATCAGAGATTACTCATTAACTGAAGGAAATTCGCTGTATGAAACCCCTGTCTCTGTATTGCTTTAATCAAAATTGGGCAAATAACAAATAACATCCAGTTTAGAATGGTAATGTGAAAAGAACCTTACTTGTCAATTTCGCCATTGCACTGATTTGTGTGGGGAAGCAGTTGTCATCAGGAAGTATGAAGAGAGCCCTGCTGCAGTTGTACTATTATTCTGGACCATGATTATTTCTATAATAGCAATAAGGAAGATGTTTGTGGAAGAGTGTGGTGTAACGATTAGGTGTAGGACCAAGGAGACTTGGGTTCCAATTCCCAGTCAGCAACAAAACTCACTGGATGGTTATGGGCCAGTCATTTGCTCTCAGTCTCAGCATAACTACTTTATAGGGTTGTGAGGATGAGGGGAAGAGAAGAACCATGTATGTCCACTTAAGTGCCTTGGAAGAAGGAGGAAATCAAAATGTAATGAGATTATTTGTCGAAGAGATGTGAGTAGAATCTGGCGGCAGGAAAGCCAGCTTGAAGTTAGAGAAATTGTAGTCCCTGGGCAAAATAGGTTTGCACGTTTTTGAACTTCGCACAGTAGCTGTGTATTAGGAAAGTCTGGAGGAAAATGTTCTGTTCTTTTAATGGAGGCTTAATGGAACATTCTTTACAAGGGCCCCAGTCATACAGGCCGGATATCGCGGGGGGGAGGCGTGGCTAATTGCCCCGGCGCAGTTTGATGCGTGATTATGTGATCAGACGCGCCGGTGGCACACCACGGGTCCTTCCCTCAGCGCCAGCGAGTAAACGAGGGACCGGAGGGGAATGCCACGCGCCGGCGCAATCACACCACGGGCGTCTGGAGACAGCCCGTGGCAAACGTTTACTAGTACCTTGGAGGTACTAGTTTTTTAACGCGCATTGTCGGCGGTAAGCCACGGGTGCGCTCCACTTCCCAGATGTTGGGGTGTGATCGCGCCCGGATAATCCGCCCACCATCCCTGCCTCTCCCGCAGCAACTTTGCCGTGTGACCGGGGCCCAGATTATTATTTTTTTGCCTTTTTTTGCCATGAAAAGATCCATTGGTACACATTAAGCTTCTCTTAGAGGAACAGGATGATTTCATCTCCAGGCTGTTGGTAACCCTATTAGCAAGTGACATGTTTACATGCTGTGAAAGCCTTTGATTCCTAATTTATGCAACTCATACTGCAGGTAAAGGTACAAGAGCAGGCGAGGCCAGAATTTTTGAGTCAGCTGACAACCCTAGCAGAAAGCAGGCAACATTTCATCCATTAGAAATTTACTAGTTACTTTTACTTATACACTTGACTGCTGAGGACAGAAAACATTTTAGGATTAGTACATTAAAAAAAAACCCACCAATCCTTTCTTTGTAGTAGAAAGGTGCCATGGGAGAAGTCTTGGGTGTTTAATATTTCAATGTAGATGATGTTCAGTATAAGGTGAATAGCTCCTGAAGGTCATTTTACAACAGATGTGTGAAAACAATTCCCTTCTGCTGCCTGCATCATAGAAACGATTAGCAATCTTGCCAGAGATAAAGAATAGGTAAGTGCTTCTGAGAGGTGACATTATAAGCATTGCTGTGAGGCAGGCTTCATTGGCCCTGGGCAGAGATTGCCTGGGGCCCCCTTCCCTTCTCTGTGGCCCCTGACTCACACCTGCCTCTGTGCTCCTCCTCCCCCACTCCCTCAGCCATCTGCCCTTTCCCCACCCACTTGCTCATTTTCCAGTCCTCCCATTGCTTGTACATCCTTCTCTGACTGCCAGGCAGCATGTACAACTGGAACCGTGGCGGGAGGACTCACAACAAGCAGACGGGCAGCAGGGAAGGTGAGTGTGTGCGTGGGAGGCGGCAGAGGGCCCCACTAGAAGGCCCACAGGAATACTGGTACTAGTATAGGCCCCCATCTCCTTCATGCTAACTTTAATGTGATGTCAGTACTTTGACTGGCGTAAGTGAATTTGAAAAGGTTATTGGGACAAATGGGAGTGTTGTATACATAAGGTTACATTAACTTTGCCCTAACATTTATTACTTTAATGAGAGCCAGTTTGGTGTACTGGTTAAGAGTGGCGGACTCTAATCTGGAGAACTGGGTTTGATTCCCCTTTTCTCCACATTCAGCTGCTGGGTGACCTTGGGTCAGTCAAAGTTCTCTCAGAGCTGTTCTCTCAAGAGCAGTTCTCTCAGAGCTCTCTCAGCCCCAGGGGTCATTTGGGGCTGGAGCAAGCCGGAGCAGTGAGTCTGGCAGCCCAGGAGCGGGCACAAATGGTGGTGGCGGCAAGCCCCACCCCCAGCGGGCTTACGGAAGAAGCGAAAAGAGAAGGGGTTTTAAGTTTAAACTCCTTCTCTCTAGAGTTGTGCCACAGCAGCAGCACGATCTCCTGTTGTATCCTGTGGCCCCACAGAATACAATGGAAAGATTGTGCCACTGCTGCAGCGCGACTCCACCTACCTCACAGAGTGTCTGTTGTGGGGAGAGGAAGGGAAGGCGATTGTAAGCCGCTCTGAGACTCCGAGTGACGGGTGGGGTATAAATCCAACTTTTTCTTCTTTGTGGGTTGCCTGAGGGGCCATTAAAGCTGAGAATGCAGGATCAACAGTGTTAAAATAAATAAATGTGTGACATGGTGAATTCTGGGTGCTAGATGCTTCATAGAATCATAGAGTTGGAAGGGACTTCCAGGGTCATCTAGTCCAACCCCCAGCACAATGCAGGAAATACACAAATACCCCCCCCCCCCGTAACGAAGTCTTGTGAGGAAAAATTATACTTTGTGAGCTACTGGAATTAAAGTTGTGAGCAGGCGATTTGGCTGCTGCATAAACTAGTTTGCTCTGGAGCCATCCTTCCTGAGCTAAGACAAAAATGTGTTAGCTGGAGGCTAAAAAACTGTGAGCTAGGGCACACTAACTCACCTTAGAGGGAACAGTGTTCCTGACCCCAATGCAGTGATCAGCATTTCCCTGGGCATGTCAGAAAGAGCCACAAGAACTAAGCACTGATGCAACCCTTCCTGCCCTCCCTTCTCATAATCTGCCTACGTTCATAGAATCAGCATTGCTGTCAGATGGCCATCTAGCCTCTGTTTGAAAACCTCCAAAGAAGGAAAGTACACCACCACCTGAGGAAGCCTGATCCACTGAGGAACTGCTCTAACTGTCAGGAAGTTCTTCCTAATGTTTAGTCGAAAACTCTTCTGATTTAATTTCAACCCATTGGTTCCGGTCCGACCTTCTGGGGCAACAGAAAACAACTCCACACCATCCTCTATATGACAGCCCTTCAAGTACTTGAAGATGATTACCATATCACCTCTCAGTCGTCTCCTCTCCAGGCTAAACATACCCAGGTCCTTCAACCTTTCCTTATAGGACTTGTTCTCCAGACCCCTCACCATCATTGTTGCCCTCCTTTGGACATGTTCCAGCTTGTCTATATCCTTCTTAAACTGTGGTGCCCAAAACTAAACACAATATTCTGGGTGAAGAGAAGAAGAGATTGGATTTATACCCCGCCCTTCACTTGGAGTCTCAGAGTGGCTTACAAACTCCTTTCCCTCCCCACAACAGACACCCTGTGAGGTGGGTGGGGCTGAGAGAGCTCTGACACAAACTGCTCTTTTTCAAGGACAGCTGTGCCAGCGCTTGTGACTGACCCAAGGTCACATCAGCAGGTGCAAATGGAGGAGTGGGGAATCAAACCTGGTTCTCCCAGATTAGAGTCCGCACACTTAACCACTACACCAAACTGGCTCTCTAAGGTCTAACCAGAGCAGAATAAAGTGATACCATCACTTCACGTGATCTGGACACTGTACTTCTGTTGAATGTTCCATTCATTTTTATGTACATGCTACCAGGTAGGTAAAAGCCACCTGAAAAGCATATGTCAAATAACTAGGATTGCCAGGTCCTCTTTGGGCCTAGGGTTGCTAGATCCAGGTTGGGAAGCTCCTAGAGATTTAGGGATGTAGCCCGGGGGGAAAGGGACCTCAGTGGAATATAATGCCATAGAGTCCACCCTCCAAAACATCCATTTTCTCCAGGGCAACTGTAGTCTGGAGATCAGCTGTAATTCCAGGGGATCCCCAGGTCCCACCTGGAGGCTGGCATCCCTACAAATAACCCAGTGAAAATAGCTATTCCTTTTTGCCAACTCAAGAGAGGATGTCCAGAGGCAGTGTGTGTCGATGGAACTCACAGACAGCCAAGGCTGGAATAATAAGGGATACTGAGAACTTTGGGCTGAACATGTGTAGCAGGTGAACATGATGCTTTCCATTTGTGTGACCTGAGCATCAGATTGCCTTCTCTCCCCACTCTCCAACTTCATCAGTGCATCGAACAGCTTTGTGGCTAGGCAGTAGCTGTGGTAGCTGACTTTAATTTTTGTATGATTTGTGGCCTTTCATTTGAAAATCCTGTTGGGAGTTTCTTCAAGTTTTCCTTTTACTGCTGCTGTGAAGGGGTTGGGGGACTCTCACTTCCAGGGAGGAAAAAAGGCCTATTTGTTCTGAATTCCTAGGAACGATTACTTTCCTTTGCCCTATACAAGTAAGTGAAAGGTGAAAAAAGACTAGCAGCAGCAGCTTCTGGTCCACTTGGTTTTACTCCAGCAAGGAAAGGAAGAGAACACTCTCTGCTGCGAGCGTGAAATGGCCTCTTACATATGGACAAATATGTATCTACCCTTTTGCATACATAAAAAATCTGACACGTTAAAAACAGTTCCAAAATTGTACTGGGGATGGTGGTGGGAAGTTGTTACTTATCATTGGCTGTTGGGCACTATCCAGCAGGCAATCCCAACAGTTTCAACCAGACTTACACATCTTGCTTAGGAGGGGCTGTGGCTCAGTGGTAGAACATCCGCTTTGCATGCAGAAGGTCCCAGGTTCAATCCCTGGCATCTCCAGTCAAAGGGATCCAGGTGGTAGTGAATGTGAAGACCTGAGACACTGGAGAGCCATTACCAGTGAGAATAGACAATATTGACCTTGATAGACGAATGGCCTGACATAGTATAAGGCAGTCTCATGCATTCCACAGCATCAGGGTGTGTGCGTGTGTGTGTGTGTGTGTGTATTTTGGCTCTTCAATAAGAAAGTTTGTTGTGCTACAAAAACTGGACTAGAGACAGTGCTAGGATAAAAGAAACACTGCCCATGTTTGCTAAAGAAAGACCTATTACATTTTAATCACACTTTCCCTCCATGGTGCATTTCCCCCCCTTTGCCTTCCCTCCTCCACTCTATAGTTCTAACAACCCCACAAGTTAGGTTAGCCATTTTGAGAGTAGTGATATGAGTGGGGATTTCAGCTTGACACACTAAGGTCCCAATCACACTCAGAATTAGCCACGTGATAGGCACGAATGCCGGGCGGATTTTAAGGGCGTAATCACACGGGAACATCTGGCAAGTGTCCTGCACCCGTCGGCAACCCGTTTTGCTCCGCCGAAGAAGCGGAGTTAAAAAACACTGGGGAAAGTGCAGTACTAAACGGGTTTGTGATGGGTTGCAGATGGACTTCCCCGTGTGATCGCTCCAGCGTGCTCCCATTGCGTCAGTGATCCCTCGTTGAAGCGCACTGGAAACACACAGTGAAGACCCCCCCCCCCGATTCACCAGCAGTTGCGTCTGATCACGCAGTGGCGGGTCAAGTTACTACGGAGCAAATAGCCTCGCCTCCCCCCGCGTTATCTGGCAGGTGTGACCGCACTCTAACCATTACAACACATTGGATTTCTGTGAGTCAAACTGCAGCCTGAAGTCCTTTTGCTGGACTGCAGCCCTAACAAAGAGTGATTCAATAGGCAAGATTCTCTAGGTCTTTCCCACTGGAATGGAATCCTCTCCTAGAGAGAGGGGAATGAGATCTTGCCTCTGGTTTTACCATTTTACAGTTTGATTCTATGCATGTTTGTTTGGGAACAAGTCCCACAGAGTTCTATGGAGCTTACTCTTCAGTAGGTAACCTTGCATTGGATCACAGCCCTACATTTGCACCATCCTGACACTGGCTTTTGCTTGGTATTGGCAGGAACAGTCCCCACCTTGCCTGCCAGTTAGAGGGATGCAAACGTCTGTTGGAGCAAAGGTTGCAAACTTTGGCATCACACAAAGCACTTCTACAGGCAGAACAGGAAATGGAAAATTCCCTGCTCTGCTTAAGCAAGGCTACTTATTAATGCAATTAAATCAAGTCACTTCATATAGATCAGAGCCTGTTAAAAACATTTGGCACATGGAACACACATAGAGCAATTCATTGACTGGGAAGGGAGTTTTCAGGGGATGCCGTAATGCACAAAGGAGTGAAAAACCATTCAGTCTATCGTTATATATCTCTTTAATTAAAGGTTATGAATTTTTATTCCCAGAGCAGAGGTCATTTCATCTGTTAGTCATTCTCTTTGGCATGTATTCTGTCAGTCACTGCGGTGAAAAAAAATGACACAAGTGGCAATGGCAGACCATTGTAAAAGAGCCAGCCGAAATATGAGGTAATATAGATGATCCAAAGGGGCAATGGTGGTGTCACTGTGTTGCTTCTGCATAGTTAATCTAATCTGTCCCTAAAACAGTGATGTTCACTGGGGGCAGCCCCATACAAATCTACGTTCTACCAGTCTGTCTCTGTCAGCCTCACCTACCTCACAGGGTTGTTGTGAGAATAAAATGGAGGAGGGAAAAACCACACATTCTGCTTTTAACTCCAGGGAGGAGGCAGGCAAAAATGTAGTCGGCAGTCTGAAGGTCCGATGCATGTTGGGGGACAGGCAATCCGGTTTAAGGAACTACAGCAGGTCGGAACTCCAGCTTCTCCGAATCCACCACCTTTTCCGGGGTGTGCGCGTGAGGGCGAGTGTTAGGGAGTACCCTGCTCTCCTTTTGGTTTCCCTTTAAATGGAAGCCCTGCCCACTGAAATTGACACAGTCCTCCTTGGCTGGCCAATCGGAGTCTTGGCTGCGTGCTCTGTTTGTTACGAGTTTCACATTGCGAGAAGGCAGGAGAAGGGAGAGCGTGTGCGAGAGGGGAGGAGTGTGGCAGAGACCGGGGGGGAAGGGGAGGGGGCGACCGAGCAAGGGATCCGCGCGAGGGCTATGCCTGTGAGCAGTGGGGAGGAGCGGGGCAGAGATGGCATAAAAGTTGGAGCGTTCGGAGGAGCCGCGCTCTGGGCCTCCCTCCCGTTTGGAGAGCTTTCCCATCTTTTCGTGAACTCTTCTCGTACCAGGTGCCTTCTGTCCCCTTGCAGAAGAGAGTTCTGTCAGCCGTTAACGTAGTTTCCTCTGTAGCTCATAAAAGCCAGTTTTTGATCTCCGATTAAAAGTTTAAAAAGAGGGTTATTATTATTTTTTTTAAAAAACCCCAAACATATTGTAGGAGCAACAGAGGAGGAGGATTGAATTTCTGTGTAGCTCTTGGCTCTCTCCAGCTAAAAGCTGGACGTGCACCTACAGTTGCTGAATGCAAGCGATTCTGAGCTTCTCCAAGCGTGGCAGTAGCAGCTATCACAGATGTGAGTGTGTGCTTAACTCTTTCCTGGCTCCCTGGATTTGTACCATGCTCAAGATCCTTACCAAGAAGCTCAGGAATCAGAGTTTGAATGAGATCCAGCCCTTCAAGTTAAAGGTAAGGGAAGCCTCCCAGTTTAGCACTGTAATCCTTGCAATAAGGATTCAGTGGGCGCTAGTATAGTGGGGCTAGTAACTTTCCACTTGCATCCTGTTCATTGTGCGAGTTGAGTTTGAGCTGGTCTGTATACAGTCAGGCCTGTTTCTTTGAATGAGTACCGGGTCTCCTTTGTTGATGAAGGCCTACTTCTGCTTGGGTAGCCCAATCCTCACAGTGTGTATAGCTATGGATTAGTGCATGAAACTTTGCATTCTGTTTTGTTTTAAATTGAGATGGATCTTTGGATGGGTGTGTGCATGTGAAAATAATTTACTAGTATTCTGGCTTAAACAATACCTAGAACAAGCCACTACTAACTATTCAGCAGTCCAAAAGCTTTAGCCAATGGCTGCTCTTTGCTTAGAAGTAAGTGCCTTTGGAGTAGGATTTACTTCCAAGGAAAGGTACTTGCGATTGCACTGCAGGCCTGCAGTCTCATGCCCTCTTACTTAGGGGTAGGCTCTGTTGAACATGGTGTGACTGGTCTTCAAATGGGCACTTGTGTATGCGTAACTGCTGTGAACATTATAGCTGGATCTAAACCCTGGTGTTTAACCCATTTAGAGGTTTACTTGTTGCCATCTGGATTTTGTCAGCTGTAGTTTAAGCTCTTAAACAAAAGGCATGGGGCTCTAGATGCTGCAAGCCACAAATGGATAGCACGCCCCCCACCACCTGAAATTTAAAAATGGAGTGGGGGCAAGATGAGCCACAGCATAGTGCATATAGTCATATAGCCCCTCCTGACATCACTGTGAATCTAGAGTACTTTCTGAAATTGAGGAGTCCATGTGGAAGCCCAAAAACTTGTTATCTTACTCAGCAGAGGCGATCACTGCTTGTGACCATTTTGTGTAGTGAAAACCAGCAAAAATTTCTTCCTGCCTAAGCTTTTGTGACTCATTGCTCACTTCACCAGACGCATGCATGAAGTGTGCATCTATTAGGCAGAAGTATTTCTATTCAGAGCTGTAGATCAGAGGTGTCAAACTCATTTGCTACTGGGGCTGGATCTGACATAAATGTCAGTTTGTCGGGCCAGGCCACGTGTGCCATAAAATGTAATGTCAGGTACTGGGGATATAAACTTTATAAAGGAAATATGTAAGCCCAGTTAACAATATTATTTTTTACTCAAAATACAAATATTCTTAAAACATAAACCCTCTTACAGTATTTCCTTGCAGTATTTCCCCGATACTCACCCTCCCACTGCCTGTTACAGTTTAGCACTGGGACAGTATACAGGGACATAATGCACAGCCTCTGTCATCTGGCAGTAAAGGTAATCAGTTGTTCACGGGCCGAATAAGAGCCCTAGACGGGCTGGTTCTGGCCCACGGGCCATATGTTTGACACTCCTGCTATAGACAGAAAGGGAGATGTTACAAAATTGGTTTATAGCATTATCCAATCGAAATCAGTCATCAGACTATTTGAAGTGGATGAGGAGGAAGGAAGGGTAGGAAAAAAATGAACACTAAGCAGGATTTTTATGCTTGCATATCATAGTAGCTTTGTTCTCTTAATAGAGCAAGAACAAATTCTTCTTGAGAGGCTGGTGACTTAAAGCTTCCCTGGTTCTTCTGTGCTCCAATTCACTTCTTGGTTAAAGAAAAACTCATGCCTTTTTATGAGCAAATATCTCTCTCTGCAGATCCAGCTGTGGAATGGTTAGTTCATTTGTAGATATACCAACTTCCTTCACTTACTATATAAAGGCCTGCAGCCTTGAAATTTATAATAAGCACAGTTTTGAAATCTTTGGTGCAAGATCAGATTGTGAAACATTTGTTGACTCCAGTTTAGTAGCTGTTAATAATACCTTTGGACACTTAAGTATATTGATTGATACAGTTAAGAGTTTTGACCATCGCACTTAGCATCAAAACCCATATATTTTCCCAGTGAGACAAACAGCTGCTCTGCAGGGATATTTCAAGGAAAATAGTAGCGTGGGGGGGGACTTCACTCTCTCCCTCACACAATGGTCTCAGTGCAAATCAGGCCCCCACACGCCTGCTTTTAAAAAAATCTGCTGGGGAATGCCATTCTTGGAATGGAACACTATTCATGGAACCTCTAGCATCGTTGGGTTTGGCCCCAGGAAGCAGTATGGAGAGTGTGCTAATGCAGATAGGGGCAGACAGACTCAGGTTGCAGTGGCTGGCAAAATAAATAGGATGCAATTGGAAAAACTTTGCTGACCCCTGACCCCCCCCCCACACACACACCTGTGTTTCCAAGTACCATGCTGATTTGATGGTTTTCTGTTACATGGAAGAAAGTTACTTGCTGTTTTTAAAACAGAATGCTGGATTGGGAACACCCCTGCAATAAGAGCTGCATCTCTCTCTTCCCTTGCCCCCCTCTCCCCCCCAGTGCTGTGATCTATCCACCAAGAAGACTCCTGAGTGGCTGTATAATGTGCTGTTGCACTCCTTCTAGGGGCTTTGCAGGATGCACGCCCCATTACTACCCCACTTGGCACGAGGATGGATCTAGGTTGGCACAGGACATTTTCCCCTCTAAGCATCTAACTTAACGAACAACCATTTGCTCTTGTAGTTTATAGAAACTGTGCTGAATTGTGCACTGGCAACAGAAGAGGTTGTTGTCCATTGTGTTTGCATAACAAACTGTGGATTCACAGAGTCTGTTGTACAGGAGGGTATAAATAGACATTTTTGCTGTGAATCCAGGAGCAATATTAACAACAAAGCTCAAAGGTTGTGCGGCGTGTATGTGTGTGTTGGTCGCCCTTACATAATCTTGGCTAATAGTTTCTTTATCTTGGCTAATAGTTACTTTAATGTTCCACGAATTTGTGAAGTCTTCCTCTCTCTCTCTTTTTTTAAAAAATATTTTTTATGTTCTTGACTGCTAGCACATTCTGCAGTGAGTCCCACAGATAAATGTTCTGTTGCTCATATCTAGGAAATCCCATGTAAGAGACTGTCTTCTACTGAAGGAACTTACCGAAGGCTGCAGCCTGTGGACTGGGAAACCTGACGCAAAGTTTGGCTCACCTTCCTTTAGTGTCCTTGGATAAGGCACTCTCTCTCTCAGCCTCTACCTGCAATAGGGAAGGTGATACAGGATTATTGTAAGGATTGCATCGCATAGCTGAAGTGCTTTGTGTGTAATGAAGTGTTTTATAGAGTAGTGGCTTGCACTCTTACCAGTTCTGTAGCCTTTATTGCATTGTTATACAGTTTTAAGTGTGGTGGCACTTTGTCTATCAAAAATGCGAGGCGGCTCTGCCTGAAAGAGGGCCGAGCTCTTCTTCATCTGACTTAATTGGGCCAAGAGATGGAAATACAACCAGTTTCTGTGCCTCTCCCAGTATGCATAACACAGGAACACACAACACTCTTTGTGTTGACAGTTATGCTGAGGATCAGTGATCCAGCCTACTGATTTACGATCACAATGCCCAACCGGCTTGTAGGGAAGAGGTGGTACGAGCCACGTTGGGGAGCTTCTCGCAAGTGGCTTACGATGTGGAGTTCTAGTCATGCATGTGCAGTAGAAACGGCCACTTGTGTATGTGGTTGCATCTGTGGAGGGAGCCCCCAGAAAAGTGAGGGTATAAAACTGTCTTCCCAGTATTAAGTGCACAGTGTCATTGCCTTAGACGTTTCCATAGTGCTCTGGTGGGGAAACTAAATGCTGGAAGAAACTTGGAGAATTTTTCAGCTTTGAGCTGGCCAAAAATGAGAGGTTGGTGCTGGAAACATCCTAGCCTTCTAGCTACAGCAGAAGTTTACTCTGTAAACAAATGCATCCTCGTCTGCCTGCTGAGACCCAGCCAGCATTTCTTGGAATCTGGTAAACAGTAGCAAGGTATTCTTGATCTAGCATGTGGATGCAAAGTTCCAAGCACCCAGAAGCACCCTTGTAGCATCTCTCTGTGCCTCCCCACTCCCAGTAAGTGTAGAAATGCATCCAGGCATTTCTGAAGGCTTTGAATACTAAGGTTTGGATGCTTCTGCATGCAGGAGATATCTATATCTGTATCTGTATAGCTATCTCTATATATCTCAGTGATCTCTTGCTTAGAAAACACTTTCTTCAGTGTCTTGGTTTGCCCTTAGTGAAGCTGCTGCAGACACTTTGGCTTCATATAAGTTTAATTACTGTGGTTTCTCCCAGGGGGCTCCTAGGACTTGTAAGGAAGAGGGTGCTGAGAATTCTCTAGGATGTTTAGGAATATCGTATTTGCAGCAAACATACTGTGTTGGACATCCATACTCAGCCATGAGTGAAACCTCTGATCTGTTTGTCTGTGAGCTGTTGAACAGCTTTGCAGCTGGGCTATAGCTGTGGTGGTTGAATTTCATTTCCTTGTCTTGTGAAGGCTTTTATATCTGTGTAGTAGGCAAGGCGATTCTTTTCAAAATCATTGATAGTTGGACAGGTCATCAAACTGTGCCTCCTGCAAGGCTATGCAAAAATGATTGTGCATGAAATAGCGCTAGTAACACTGTAAAGGTAAAGGTTCCCTTGCTTGAAAGCCAGTCGAATCCGACTCTAGAGTTGCGGTGCTCATCTCCGTTTCAAAGCCAAAGAGCCAGCGCTGTCCGAAGACGTTTCCGTGGTCATGTGGCCGGCATGACTAAACACCAAGGTGCACGGAACGCTGTTACCTTCCCACCGAAGTGGTACCTATTTATCTACTTGCAATTTCTTGCTTTCGAACTGCTAGGTTGGCAGGAGCTGGAACTAGAGACGGGAGCTCACTCCATCATGCGGCACCCGGGTCTCGAACTGCTGAACTACTGGCCTTTCACAGCCTGCAGTTCAACGTCTTAACCACTTGAGCCACCGCAGCTCCCTAGTAACACTGTAGTAAACACCAAAAAGTTAGGCATTTTAAAAAAAAATACAGTGTAGCTTTCTGACTGATTTTCTCTCTGTTGATATGGTTGGTTGCCAAGTGGTGTGCAGTAGGTCTGTGGGTGAGTGGAAAAAGTAGGACTTCTATCAGACTGTTTGAGGACTTGCATGCATGTAACACTGCTGTACAGGCTCAGACTGCTCACAAACAGCCAAACTGATCGATGAAAAATCAGCTCCCTGTCAAGATCTTACTTCTGAAGCATGTAGTATCATAGTCCAGGACACCTGGCTGGAGTTTTCTTTTGAAAGGACAAGCTGAGTGCTCTGTCTTCACTGCACAGCGTGTCTGTTCTTTCTCTGACAGTGACACTTTGAGGTTCCAGATGAGATGCCAAACCTACTGAAGGCTCAGATCCCTCAGGCACAGAAGGGGGCCTTCTCAGAGTTGCCGGCAGGTCAGTTGGCCACCTTTCATTCTGAAGTCATCACCATTTGGTCTCAGTGTGGTCAGCTGGCGGGGTTTACCCTTGATGCAGGCTTGCTGTTTCCTGTTCCATGCCTCTCTGCTTAGCAGCAAGTACATTGCGGGTGCTCTCCAAGGGTGCGTGGCCCAACTGTGCCTTCCAAGAGCTGGCAACCCTAGGCATTTCTTTCTTCTATCTCCCAGCCCTTATGCGGGGAAACCAACCACGGGAGCCCCAGTCCTGGCTCTTTGGTCTCAGTGGGCTTCCTCAGTCCTGCTGATGAAGACAGTTTTTCTCTCTCTGAGGAGTACATGACACTTCTGTCGTCTCTGGTCAAAGTCTTTCCGTTGCAGCATTTCAGCAATGGTTAGTCACATGCTACTGGGAGGCTCTCAAACCGGTGATTAATATTAAGATGATATTTGAGAATCCAGGATGTGGTCGGAGATGAACTCTGAACATGGCTGAGGGTGGGGAGTGAATTGTTTTCTTTTGTGGATTTTTATTTTATGCTGTCTCTCTGTCTCAAAACACACATGCCACATAGTGTGCTTGGGATTACTTAATGCAAATGTTCTGATGTCTGATTTAAAATGCCAACCCTTGGTCTAGCTCTCCACAGGAATCTGTTGGCCAAGACTGCACCGACCAGCTGTAGCCTACCCCTTTTTGCATAATTATGTCACATGCTGTTTTTTTTAAAAAAACAAAAACAAATCAGTGCTGTGGTGGTTGCTGCCTCATGTGTAGCCCTGTCTGCTTTTGCAATCAAAAGTACTGCCCACGTAGTTAAGATGCATTCTACACATGACATCCAGATTGTCTATTTGAATGCCATCTCTCAGAGGTGCCCCTTTTTAACCATTTGTTCATGGCAGATTTATTGCATTTGTTCTTTCGTTCCTTTGGGAAGGAGACACATGTAAAATTATTGTGTGATTGGTTAAAGTTTGATTTTAGAGGTATTTTTAGTTCTGTCCATGCTCTGAGTCAGGGGAAAAAAGAACTTCCCATAAGAGCAGTAACAAAGATAATTGGGATTCTTCAGTGCAGAAGGGAGAAGGTATGAGAAGAGCTTTGGCAGTTCCATGTGTTTATGCCGTCAACCTGATTACTTCACACGTACCACTGTTATGCATGTAGTGTAGTGTGCCAACTGAAATGACGAGAAAGAGAGCTGAAAATTGTGTTAACATTATTCTCCTTTTATAGGACTGTAGACTTTTATTTGATTTCAGAATAGAAGCTATCTTGGAAAATATGCAGGCTCTGTTATGGTAGCCATGATAAAAGTGGTATATCTGTATAAGAAAGAATAAGGTTTAAAGAATGAGAACATGTATAATTCTACTTCTGTGGCTTAAAGTAAAAGAGTCATTTGAGAAAGCTAAAATAAGTTCCAAGTAAAATGAAGATAGAGGCAACCTATATATCTAGAAGTTGTGACCACTTTGGCTTCTACGATTGACCACCATTTATTGGGCTGGATCCAGACTATACTGGCAACTTCTACCAATTCCCAATTCTTGCTGCAGACCCCACTCATATCATTCCTCAGGGTCTTCTATCCCCCCGGAGCTGCATGGGGATAGGCAGAGAAGTCCTGTTGTGCTGTTGGAAAACCGATTATGAGAAGGAACACATGGGCTGTAATTATGTACTTGTTTCAAATTACAGCTGTATTGGTATACAGCTTGCTTTAACTGGTGTACCTGTGGGTGGCACAGGCATTTTTCTTCTTGCAGACACTCCATCTTGCCAAGGTCACTTAGAGGACTGTACAGATGGACAGCAAACTACTCAGAAGCAGAAAAAGTGTCACTGTAAACTGAGCCTCATGGGTACAAATGTAGTGTGAATGATGGGGCTTGGCATCTACCAGGGTATATCTTCCATGATTTCAGTGGAAAAGGAAAAAGAAAAGTGCTGTCAGTCTCTGAAGGCATGGTGTCTGGAGGCAAGTAAAAATTGAATCAGCCGCATCTTCCAGGGCAGAGAGTTCTAAAGGTTGGGTATGGGGATGCCAAGCCACAAGTTGGCATCCCTGGGAGCTTTAGAGGTGGATCCAGAGACAGAAAGTATGTTGCAGAATGAATGATGTCTCACCTGGCCCAAAACCTGAATGTGATGTGAGTCGGAAACAGCCAGAGCATTGCCTTTTGCACTTATAATACATCCAGGTTTCTGGCTGGATATGGCATCATACAATGTATAATGTCATTTCCATTTCCAGACCTTTCTCCAACTGTTCAAGAGAACAAGGGTGGTCCTGGACCCTTCAGCAGCAGCCTTGATAGTAGAAGAGGACACCAGCCTACTCTAGTCGGCACAGCTGAAAAGGCCCTGTCTGAATAGAAATCCTCAGTACATATAGGGATTTTTTCCCAAATGCTGTTTTCTCCCTCAGCAGAACTGGTTTTCACCCATCTGCCTCTGTATGGTCTGTACAAGATGTTCTGACTAGTGGAACCTGTGTGCTCTCACTGCCTTCGATCCCCTATAGTTACCACCTGAACATGTAGATCCTGTTATACAGTAAAAGATCTGAAGCAGCAGCTGAAATACTTTTTCTCTGCTTCTGGGACTCCTTATGCAATCCCACCAATTTTTTGGAATAACAGTACCGTCGAAACGTTTTTGTGTGTGTGAAGAAATAAATTATGGTATTGTGGGAAGAGTGCTAAATTTGTCCTTTTCAGCATATGATCATGAGCACAGCAAGCAGTGCTTGGAATACAGATTTACACTGGAAGCATCCTCTGGTGGCTTGTAAATAGTCTAGTCTGGGCAGCCACCTTTGCTCTAATTGCTTTTGCAATTCTGGTCAGAGCTAGTGCAGCTTCATTGTAGACTTGGGGGTGGGTGGGCTTGGAAACTTTACAGATTTGCCTCTCCATCATCCTTTTTTTTCAATAGATCAATAGGTACGCTCTTTCTGAAAGTTTTGCCATCTGTGAAAAATGTGTGACTCCTTCCCTGAAGCCTTGAGCCAAGTACATTATGTGAGTCTTCACTGTTGTGTGATCTGTGCTCCATACTTTTCAAATGGGTCCCCCACTTTGACGACTGGGTGGGTTTCCATTTATTCATTTTGTAATTTTCAAGTGAATTTTATTAACTTGGACAAATCTTCCCATTGCGTAAGTGCATTGTTCTGGTCTTTCATATTGTGTTGCTTACCCTGGCATCCTTGAAAATCCCATCTGAGCATTTTACTTCATTTCAGTGTCTCGCGTTAACTACAACTTAGTAAAGTTTCCAGTCTGGTATCCTTTGGCCTTTCTTTCTACATAGAAACTTTTAACATCGAACAATGGATTACAAAGCAAAGCTGGACATTTATTGGGGGGGGGGACCACCTGTTTACTTGTAGTTCAAATAAACCTGTTTACTTCTCAGTCAAGCAAAAAGGGAACAACTACAACTGAAATCAAAACCAGGAAACAAAGAATAGCAGAAAAAATACCACATATGAATACAAAATGCTTAACATATAGTGTAAAAAGACCTGAAATGTATTCCTGACCTTATGTATTTATCACCCCCCAAATCCTGTGTACATTTCAGAAGCAGGAATAATAAAAAATAGTGTACATGGATAAATATAAAATACCCCTTTATTTAAAAAGCATGAATAAAAGACCAGATGTGTTTCAACGATAGTCTTCCTCAGTGGTCATAAAATAAACATCACAAAAAAAATGTAAATTTAACTATTGGTGAATCACATCTGGCCTTTATTCATGCTTTGTAAATAAAGGGAGATTTTGTATTTATACATGTACACTGTTTTTATTGTTCCTGCTTTTGAAATGTACACAGGTTTTTTGTGGGTGACGAGGAATTCATAAGGTCAGGAATAAGTTTCAGAGTCTTCTAATGACACTTCTACAGAACTTTTTAAAAGGCCCTTTTCTGTGGGTAGTTCATCAGTGATCTCTAGGACAGTTGACCAAAGCAACATGACGAAGGCCTGTCATTTGGGATCTAGACTTTGTGCACTGTGAGATGCCCCTCTGGGTGCTGTGTTTTTTACTCGTCGTTCTCCCCCCCGGGAAGGTTCCTTGAACACTTTAACTTTAAGGCAGCTCTATGTGTTTCTGAGTACATCGCTTAGGAACGGGATTCCCACTCAATGTTCTGTGTAATAGTCCAACGTGAGTTCTCAGTTCCCATGTGTGTGGTGCTTGGTTTGGGTTGCAGCTGTGGCACATGTGTAGTAATGTCTTCAGCCTTCCATCTGCCTCATTTGCCTGAATTGAAATAATCCCAGGAGAGGGTGTGTGCTATTTGGCCTGTTGGGGAAAACAGAGTTCTGGGGTCTTCTGTTCTTGAGCATTATAGTATTGGCTAGTACTGGGGAGGGAAATACAAAGACTTCGTTTAAAAATATCAAAATATTTTTAATGTTGAAACGTTGTCCTAAAAATTATTCCATCTGTGTCCTTTGGGGAACAGGGAGAATATGGAAAATGAGGACAGCAGAAGCTCTCTGAGAACAAAGGCCCTGAATTTCTTTATAAGTAACACAGTGGTGGCTCAAGAATGCACATTGACTTGACACTGGCACACAAAAATCCAGACTGCCGAGAAAACTTTTTAGCAGCAAGGCCTATTGTGCTGTCTTGCTTCTCCCAGAGGAAATACTGAGAGATGGAAAGGATGATCTAATACAGAAGTTGGCAACTTCAGAAAGGCTGCAGGGCTGCAAGGAATGTATGATTTGCAAATGTCTTCCACTGCGGTCTTCTTTGTGCACACCTCCAGATATTGTTCCCTTAGTTTTTACATATTGTTTATCTTCCAGAATGGTTAACACTAAAATATTATCCAGAAATGGTTAAAAACATACCCACGGTTTATGGTATTAGAAGACAATAATGAATCTTGGTCTTCATTTTCTTCTGTCTTCTGAGTCTTGGGCACATGTTACTACCAAACTTTCTTTGCTCCTTGACCACTATGCTGAACTGTGCCTCCTTTAATTAATTTATAAATGGGTTGCCAGAGAACTTCTTGGGCATTACTTGGGGCCAAGCCACACAATACTGGAGAGCCAGTTTGGTGTAGTGGTTAAGTGTGCGGACTCTAATTTGGGAAAACCGGGTTTGATTCCCCACTCCTCCACTTGCACCTGCTGATGTGACCTTGGGTCAGTCACAAGCTCTGTCAGAGCTGTCCTTGAAAAAGAGCAGGTTGTGTCAGAGCTCTCTCAGCCCCACCTACCTCACAGGGTGTCTGTTGTGGGGAGGGGAAGGGAAAGGAGTTTGTAAGCCGCTCTGAGACTCCAAGTGAAGGGCGGGGTATAAATCTAATCTCTTCTTCTTCTTCTTCTACTAGGGGACCTGAGGCAGGATCCTCAGATGTGTATTTATCTGTAAAAACATAGCCTTGTTGAGGGGGGGGAGAAGCTTCATGGTGGTATTGAGTGTGTGTGTGTGTGTGAAAGCCCTCCAGGCTCTTTAGATGCTGGGCAGTGGAGCAAAAAGTAGAATAACTCTCCCCTCTCCTTGAGTTTAAAGCCACACAAAAATGTAGCTGTTATGGCAATAGATTTGTGTGTTTAGGAGGCTGATGAGTGCTTGAGCTTTGTGGCTGGAGGGAGAGGTCCACCAGTGGCTACTAACCATGGTGAGTAAAGGGGACCTCAATATTCAGAGGCAGTAAACCGCTAAATACCAGTACTAGGGCCCAGCATCAGGAGAAGGCCTTGCCCTGTAGGCCCTGTTTGTTAGCCCTCCAAGGCAACTGGTTGGCTGCTGTGTGACACAGGATGCTGGACTGGATGGACCACTGGTCTTATCTGACAGGGCTGCTAGTATTATTTTTATGTCTTGGTAGGCAAGAATTGAGATTGTTAACTAGGTATACTAATAATTTCCTTTCAACAGAGATGATACTGTAAGGGTTGGGTGACAGCATTAAGCACACATGAATTAGTGTTGCAAGATAGTCATTGGGGTAAGAGGGAAAGCAGAAGAAAAAAATATCTCTGACCCTCCCGCCGTGGCTGTAGCAGCAGCGTTATATAGCCTTCCCTTAATGTCCACATATGTAAAGAAAGTGAGGTAGTCCTCCTCTGCCTCTCTTTGCCATGCTTCAGTTGCTGGTTGCACAGCCACCAGAACCTAGGAGGAGATAGGGTTAGCTCAGCCTCAAGGTGGGGTCTGGAATCCTCCCAGAACTACCGTTGATCTCCAGACTACAGGGACTGGTTCCCCTGGAGGTTCCCATCTCCACTAAGCTTTCTTCCCTGCCCGAGCACTGCCCCCAAATCTCCAGCAAATTCTCCAGCTACAGTTGGCAGTCCTGCTAGGAGCAGCCCGCAGCACCTAGAGAGAAGCAGGCAAGTGAGCAGTAGTGGCAATGGTAGTGCTGCCAACTCTGGGCTGAGAAATGCCTGGAGATTTTGGGGGTGGATCCTGGAGAGGGTGGGGTTTGGGGAGGGGAGGGACCTCCAAAGCAGCCATTTTCTCTAGAGAAACTGATCTGTATAGTTGGAGATCAGTAGTAACAAGAAGGGGAACCTGTGATACTCGCGGGGAGGGGAGAAGCTCCATGAGAGGAGAAGGAAGCAGCTACAGGTGAGCCTTCCCCCCTGCCCCCGGCATCCACGGCGAGGCCCGCACTCCTCCAAGCCTTCTCCCTCCCCCCCCCCAACACTGGCAGCGAGGCCTGAACTTGGCCCACCAAGCTTTCTCCCTCCCTCCCTCCCCCACCCGGCGGCAGTGGCAAGGCCTGGCCGGCCCACCAAGTCCCCCCCCGCAGCGGCAGCGAGGCCTGAGCTTGGCCCGCCAAACTTTCTCTCCCCCCCGGGCGGTGGTGAGGGCTGAGCAGCTTACAGCTGCCAGCTGGCCAAGCCTTCTCCCTCCCTGGTGGCGGCAGTGGCGAAGCCATTCTCAGAGCGTTCCTTGTGCCTGCGCAGGGAATGCTCCTTTACTTTTGGGAGGATTTAAGTATCCCCCCTTATAGGGTTTTTTTTTAGTTTTTAGATTTTTCTGCACATCTGGGGATTACCCCAAATGTGCAGGAAAATCTCCCTGCCCCCCAGGTACCCCCGATGTGCGGATTTAGATAACCGCACACAGGGGGCACAGTTGGGAATTAGATATATAGATTCTGGGAGATCTCCAGTCGAGGCCCCACCTGAAGGTTGGCAGCCCTGGGTAACAGCTACTCCCACAGAGCAGCTGTGGAGAATGTCTTTTTTAAGGGGGGGGTGTTTTTCATCTCAGGAATGTAGAGTGTGAAGAGGAGGGGCTCCTGCTGCAGCTCCAAAGTTACACAAATAACTCCCCCACCCCCAGGCTGTCTTGGCTCAGGAAAATGGCATGGGAGGGCAAGGCCAGAGCACCTCCTCTCATCATGCTGCAGTCCCAAGCCGAACTGGGCCCTTGCAGATGTTAAAAGTGATGTTCCCCACAGCTGCTAGGTGGCTGTCAACAAGTGAGTGACAAAGGTGAAGCAGCCAATGTCCAGAGGGAGACATGGCTGGGTAAGCAAGTAAACAGTTAAAGTAGCTATTCCCAGTTGCCACTGCTTACTTCCTCATTTGTCTGAGTCACTGAGCTGCAAGGGAATCTGGGAGCAGTCACTTGTTTGGTTTGGTTGTGTGTGTGTTTTTCTGGGGCAGCCTTTAGTTTAGATGCCCATTCAGTTGTTTGAGCCTGGAGCAGTTAGTGATGCTCCAAAGAGGTAGCAGCAGCCATTACCTCATGCACCCTTGGGCACTTGATAAGAGGTCCTGCCTTTTGTGTGTGTGTGTGTGGAGAGGTAGAAGGTGCCCTTACCTGTGGCTGGGTGGGAAGGTTACATGGTGATTTCCCCCCCCCCCCAGCAAAAAAAATCAGGAACTGGCCTTGTTTGCACTGGTGGAGAGGTTTCTAAGAAGAGAGGACTAGTTTATTCTCTACTGCCAGTACTTTGGCTATATATTGGGTTTTGGGCAGCACTGGAATAGATTCAGAGAAGGCCTACAAAAAAGACAGAGGATTTACAAGGCAAATAAGAAGAGAGGTTGCAAGAACAGTTTTTAATTCAACAAAGGGAAAGTGGGTATAGATAGAAACCAGCTCTTCTTTTTCTTCGTACGGTAACTGTAGGAGGATATTTGGATGGGGTGGGAGGGGAATCAAAGGAGCAATTTCTTACCTCATCTCTGGGTTGAAGAAGAAATAAACAGGTTAAATATTCAGGAAAACTCTCCACCAGCATGAGCCAGTTATGACAGACATATGTTTGTTTTCTGAGGAAGTCTTCCAGGATAGATTTTTGGAAGATCTTCTTGAAAGCTGTGTCGAGCAGGTTCTCTGGAGTGGTAGCATAGAAATTTCCTGAACAAAGATTTGACTGGTTATCCTATCAGGAATGCTTCAGATATGCATTGTACAGGCTGACTCATTCAGTATTCTTGGTGTGATTTGTGGATCTGTATGCTCATTTTGAGGGGTGGGTTGATGTGCAGGGCAATGTGATGTGTGTTGTAGGGAGGAGAGGGTTCTGGTTTCGTATTAAATGACTTACCGTGTGCTTCTTTCCTACAGATTTCCTACCCCCCAAGTGATGAGGAAGACAGTGATGATTCTGAGGGAGAGAACCAGGAACTTGCTCAGATTGACAGAGGTAAACTGTTGTGATGATGTGGAAGGCTATGGGGGCTGGGCCTAGACCCTTGGGACTCTCATCATTCTTAATCCCAAATGCCGCTGTACAAGTTCCCTAAATGCAATGGGACAACTACTCAGTAATGTAACCCCCTGCTTGTTTGTTCTTTATCTTATTTCTGATGGCCTCTCCAAAAATTGTTGTACACAAACATCTTCACTCCCTCGACAGTGAAAATTAGACCAGAACTGTGGCTGATCAGTCTATATCCCACTCTTTTTTTCCAAGGGATTTAGAGTGGCATACATTTGAAAAGGATAAATATGAAATAGAGTAACTTTTCATCTCTGAGGCAGCTTAACCTGAGAGGTGGTGGTTGTGTGGCCCAAGGGCACCATGTGGTTTTACAGCTGGGCAAGACTTTCAGATGAGCTTTCCAACAGACTGGGAATCTGTAGGTATTGGTCAGTATTAAATTTAGGTGTTTCTGCCTGTGGGATGCTTTACAAGCTGCATGGAGATTCCCTTCCGTTGAGGGGGTAATATGCAATATATTATTTATTAAAGCTAAGTTTACAAAGGAATTAGCTTATCTTCTGCCATGGGTCCAAGTGTTGGTTACCAGTATTGGGAGAGGCTTCCTATTGCATACCTGGGTATAAAACACATTCACTCAAGGTGCCCATCATGTGTTATGGAATACATGTTTCCTGCACCATGATCAGTTTCTGTGCAGAAGGAAGGATTGCATGATGAGACTTTGTTGTTGTTCAGTCGCACAGTCGAGTCCGACTCTTTGCGACCCCATGGACCAGCTCCCACCAGGCCCTCCTGTCTTCCGCTGTCCTCTGAAGTTGGCTCAATTTCTTGTTCGTTGCGTCGCTGACACTGTCCAACCATCTCATCCTTTGCCGTCCCCGTCTTCTTTGACCTTCAATCTTTCCCAGCATCAGGGTCTTCTCCAGTGAGTGCTCCCATCTCATTTGGTGGCCAAAGTATTCGAGCTTCAGTTTCATTATCTGGCCTTCCAGGGAACAGTCAGGGTTGATTTCTTTTAGGATTGACTGATTTGATCTTCTTGCAGTCCAAGGGACTCTCAAGAGTCTTCTCCAGCACCATAGTTCAAAAGAATCTATTCTTCGGCGCTCGGCCTTCCTTATAGTCCAACTCTCGCAGCCATACATGACTACTAGGAATACCATTGCTTTGACCATGCGGACTTTTGTTGACAGGGAGATGTCTCTACTTTTTATCATGCTGTTTAGATTCGCCATCGCTTTCCTTCCAAGTAGCAGGCGTCTTTTAATTTCATGGCTGCTGTCACAGTCTGCGGTGATCTGGGATCCCAGGAACGTGAAGTCTGTCACCACTTCCACGACTTCCCCTTCTATTTGCCAAGGAGTGATGGGGCCGGATGCCATGATCTTAGTTTTTTTGATGTTGAGCTTCAAGCCCAGTTTTGCGCTCTCCTCTTTTACTCTGAGCAGAAGGCTCTTTAGGTCCTCTTCACTTTCTGCCATTAGAGTGGTAATGGCACTCTTTGTAGTGTTCTGTATTTCAAATACAGGGAAAGGTGCGAAACATAAGTTCCTCACTTGAGCCACTATTAAAAAATCAATGCAAATTTCTTCTAACAAAGCTTCATTTCTGTAACTGTATTTATGCAAAGTTGGGAAATGTTGCAAATTCATTGAGTTTGCATAATTCTAGCTTTGGATGCTGCATTACCAATACATGTCAAAGTCTTGGGAAACCTTGGGGGTGAAAGAACAGAGGCCTTGTGTTGGGGGAAGAAGAGAGCTGCTCTTAGCTTTCTCTTGTCAGCAAATACCGGTATAACATGAAGTAACTTGATCTGCCTGGTGATTCTTTCTTTTGGTACTTCATCTCTAGTCCGCTTTTCTTGTAAAGACTCAAGGCAACGACAATAGTCAGGTCTTCTTTTAAAGAAGACTACAGGATCCTGTGCTGAAGAACTGAAAGATTTGCGGTCGTCTTCTGTATGCATGATGCATTGTATTTGGAATACGGCATAAAGTGGAAGGTTAATGGGAAGGGTTGTAGCTCACTGGTAGAGCTGTGCATGTAGAAGATCTCAAGTACTCATGGAGCTGCCTTGTATTGAGTTGGACCATTGATCTTTTCACAGTCATTTCTGGCAGCTGCTTTCCAGGGTTTCAGGAAAGAGAACTTTCATATCTCCTACTACCTAAGCTTTTTAAATGGAGATGCTGAAGACTGAACCTGAGATCATCTGCTCAGCCACTGAACCACCAACCCTCCCCATCAATTCCTGGCATCTTTATTTGTTTATGTATTTATTTATACTTTAGATTTAGAAATTGCCCAATCCCTTTATCTTTAATTAGAGAATGTAAGATGGCAGATCTGGGACTTTGACCTGAGACCTTGAAATCACTGGTGGTTGGTGTAGATGGTCCTAGGCTAAATGGCCCGTGGTCTGATTTTGTTTCTGGATTCTTCATATGACCTACTTCTCATGCTGAGATTTTTATAGTCTTAATTTATATTTCGAATACCTGAAAATATAATGTGGAAATCTGGAGGCATTTGAAGTTTGAAGTTATTTCCTGCTTCAGTTTTTCATTGCTTCTCGCCCAGCCCTTCAGTTCTCTGGACATGTGTGAGTGAGTTTCAGGAATGTATTCATGCTAAGTGTCATGAGAGAATAAGTGGTACGGTAGTTCTACAAGTATCTAAGTTCAGAGAGCAATGATTGTGAAGTACCTAATAAGCAGAAGGAAGACAGAAGAGAAACTGGAACCGTGTAGTTTGTGTACAATGACAAATTTGATGTTTCTTTTACATTTTCTCAGAGAGAAGACGGAATTGCACCTTGACTCCCTTGGCAAACAATCAACTGCAGAACCAAGAAAATCAGTGCTGCAAAATGCGGGCCCACTTTCCTACAGGCCTTGATCGTCACAGCTCTGAAGAGGAGCTGGAACGAATCAGCCGCGAGTTTGCAGCTGAGAAACGGAAGTGGTCACAAGTCAACAGACTTGCCTGCTGTGGTGACAACTACAATACTTCCTCTAGTGATGAGGAAGTGAAGAACTTGTGTGGCATGTCCTTCCGACCTGTTGTAGAGGCAGCGGATGGCTTCCATGCAAGCTCTAGTCCAGTGCTCTTCAGTGCCTCGCCTCCTAAGAGACTCCAGTCTTTTGGACGAACCCCAACATCCCGGCCTTTAATCTTCACAAGTGTTGGAGACAGCTTTGAGCAAGTGATGCCTTGTAAACGACACCGGCAAGGCTATGGAGACAAGGTCAGTAGGCCCAGCCTTGACCTGGAAAAAATGCAGCAGGTAAGATGTTTTGTTCATGACTTGCTGTGTGTTGTCTGCACTGAAGCTGACCTTGCAGATGTTTCAAGAATCTCTTGTCAGCTTTGGACTGATAAGGAATGGGGCACAGCTGGAACTGATTTGGCTGTCCTGAGCTTGCTGGTCCTAAGAACATAAGAGACGCCGATGCTGGATCAGGCCAAACACCCATCCAGTTCAACACTCTGTCACACAGTGGCCAAAAATACACAGTGGCCAAAAATACACAGTGACCATCAGGAGGTCTACCAGTGGGGCCAGGACATTAGAAGCCCTCCCACTGTTGACCCCCCCCCAAGCACCAAGAAGACAGAGAATCACTTGCCCCAGAGTCCCTATCTATAGTCGCCGCCACCACTTCCTGTGGCAGTGAATTCCATGTGTTAATCACTCTTTGGGTGAAGAAGTACTTCCTTTTATCCATTCTAACCCAACCGCTCAGCAATTTCCTTGAGTGCCCACAAGTTCTTGTATTGTGAGAAAGGGAGAAAAGTACCTCTTTCTCTACCTGCTCTATCCCATGCATAATCTTATAAACCTCAATCATGTCACCCCTCAGTTGTCGTTTCTCCAAGCTAAAGAGCCCTAAGTGCTTTAACCTTTCCTCATAGGGAAAGTGTTCCAACCCTTTTATCATTCTAGTTGCCCTTTTCTGCACTTTTTCCAAAACTATAATATCCATTTTAAGGTGTGGTGACCAGAACTGCACACAGTATTCCAAATGAGGTCTCACCATTGATTTATATAGGGGCATTATTATATTGGCTGATCTGTTTTCAATACCCTTCCTAATAATCCCCAGCATAGCATTGGCCTTCTTTATTGCAGTCACACACTGTCTCGACATTTTCAGTGAGTTATCTACTACAACTCCAAGATCTCTCTCTTGATCTGTCTCTGCCAGTTCAGACCCCATCAATGTGTATTTATATTTAGGATTTTTGGCTCCAATGTGCATCACCTTGCACTTGGCCACATTGAACCCCATTTGCCATGTTGACGCCCACTCGCCCATCTTTGACAGATCCCTTTGGAGTGCCTCACAATCCTCACTGGTTTTCACCACCCTGAACAACTTCGTATCATCCGCAAATTTAGCCACTTCACTGCTTACTCCCATCTCCAAATCATTAATGAACAAGTTAAAAAGCAGTGGACCAAGTACTGATCCCTGTGGTACCCCACTGCTTACCACCCTCCACTGGGAAAATTGCCCATTTATACTCACTCTCTGTTTTCTATTAATTAGCCAGTTTTTGATCCATAAAAGGACTTGTCCTTTTATCCCATGATTTTTGAGCTTACTTATGAGCCTTTGATGAGGAACTTTATCAAAAGCTTTCTGGAAGTCAAGGTAAACAATATCTATTGGATCCCCCTTGTCCACATGTTTGTTCACCCCCTCAAAGAACACTAACAGGTTAGTGGGACAAGATCTTCCCATACAGAACCCATGCCTCAACATGTTTTGTTCATCTATGTGCCTACTAATTCTTTCCTTAATAATGGTTTCTTTCCACCAATTTACCCGGTATCGATGTCAGACTGACTGGCCTGTAATTTCCCAGATCTCCTCTGGAACCCTTTTAAAAGATGGGAGTGACATTAGCTACCTTTCAGTTCTCAGGAATGGAGGCAGATTTTAAGGAAAGATTACATATTTTTGTCAGGAGATCCACAAGTTCACATTTGAGTTGTTTCAGAACTCTTGGATGTATGCCATCTGGGCCTGGTGATTTATCAGTTTTTAAGTTGTCTATCAGTTTTAGGACCTCCTCTCTCATCACCTCAATCTGAGTCAGGTCTTTCAACACCCCTCCCAAAATCAGTGGTTCTGGAGTGGGCAAGCACTTCTCATCTTCCACAGTGAAGACAGAGGCAAAAAAATGCATTTAGCTTCTCAGCCATTTCCCTATCATCCTTCAGTACTCCTTTTACCCCTTGGTCATCCAAGGGCCCCACTGCCTCCCTGGCTAGCTTCCTGCTTCTAATGTATTTGAAGAAAGTTTTATTGTTGGTCTTTACATTTTTTGCTATATGCTCCTCATATTCCCTTTTTGCCTGCCTGACCACAGACTTGCATTTTATTTGCCATAGCCTGTGTTCCGTTTTATCAGCCTCACTGTGACTAGCTTTTCACTGCTTAAAGGAATCCTTTTTACCTTTTACAGCTTTACAGTTTACTAGCAATCTGTTAGCAAAACCAGGAACTTTTCAGGATCCATTCTTCCTGTTGCATTCAGTGGGAGACTGGAGGGGATGGGAGAGCATCATAGTGTTGACGATCATTTTTGGGGCGAACCTGGAAGGGCTGTAATTCTACCCTAGCATTCAGTGGAAACTATGGTTTTACCGTAGCAACCCTACATACAACCTTCTCTTCAGTCTCTTTTTCCTGGTCTTAATTTCTGCTCATGATCTTCCATCTTACTCTGGACCTGATGCCACCTACCTTAGCCCTGGACTTGATGCCCCTTTAGACTTTGTCCTGCTGAGAGATACCTGCCCTGTTCCTGATGGTGCAAATGCCACTCGTGTTCTAGATAATCCATTATAAGCATCCATACTTTCCTTCTTGTTTCTGCTGGAAATGCTGCATTTTCTGTACTGCTTAATTTCTTAAGTTAAGGATGCTGGTGTCCCATTGTCTGGTGTATTAGGCATGATGGTGTTGCATTGTTTTGCTGTAATGAGTTGGAAGAGGTGGCCACTCCATCTGCTTGTCATGCTAGGCTGCTCACTCCATCGCAGAGGAGTGTTTGGTTCAATGTGCATGTTTCATTGCATCTGGCTCTCTTCCCATTTTTCTTTCTTTCTTTTAATTGGGCTGAAACAGCTTGGCTAGTGTACAAAGGCTCAGATACATCTCCAGTGAATGCTCTCCTGCGCCCCTTGATCTCTGTGCTTGGGCAATGTCCTAATTATACCCAGGACCTGCTGCCAGCCATATGCATTTTAATGAGCGCTTTGTGTCAGTGTCCCAGAAAGACCGAAGTGGCGGCTGGCCTCTGGCAATGGGTGTGGCCCCTTTTCAGAGTAGCCGGTGGTGCTGCATTTGAGGATGAGAGGCAGATGGTGTGTAGAGGGAAAACTGTTTTGGTTACTTGAGGTGAAGATAAGTTGGAGGACAGAGGTCATGTACTTTTCAGAAAAGGTGATTTATTTATTTTTTGGTCAGTTTGTCGTACCAGAGCAAGGAAGTGTGTCAGCAGATGCAACTTTATGGAAACTGTATAATGAACCTTTTTCTCCTTTTAAAAAATCTGGGTGCTCCTGTGTAGGGAGGAACAAGGCGTAGGTTCACTGAAATTCGGCAGAGTCTCTGGTGAGCTATTGATCTTGTCCTTCAGTGGTGAAGAGAGATGGTGCTGATCTGTTGTATAAACAGATCCAGGAGCATTGCAAGAACTCAGGACCTGCACTGGGTGTCTGTAGAATAGCCAAAAGGCCTGGAGACCCCAAAGGGCAGTTTTGTCCTAACAGGCGCAAGAGCAGGATTAAGCCCTTGAAAGTCTTTGTGGTAAAAATGGAACCGTCTCACAATGAACAGAAACGTGCTGCAGTGGCTGACAAGTAACTTGATAATTTTAATATTGTTGTGCTCCTTTGTGTAAAGAGAACTGTTATTCTGCAGGGAATTATGATGGCCCGCGATGTAATTTAAACTTTCTCTCCTCTTCTCTTTCCATCAAATATGGACTTGGGGCTCATTGCATAATTTCAGCCCAAATTTGTAGTTAGAAATATTTCATGACACAGAAGGGTTATCAAAACATTTATAACTCGTATACAGTTCAGCAAGAATTAGTCTCAAGTCTCACTGAATTCAAGTTGCGATCTAGTTTGTTAGTTCATGGTAGCTAACTTCTGTTAGCTTGTGGAGTGAGAGGAGAGAACATTTTGGGGAAAGAGAATCTCACTGTGGAAGGATCTCCTGAGAGGTAGAAGGCATGGGAAACACAACTGACCTAACTGAAACTTTGGAAAGAGAAGCAAAGAAGCCATCTTCTTTTGCTGGGGTCCCTGAAGGGACATCTGGCAATGAGCTATGGGTGGGAGTCTGAAGCCATCAGTTTTATACATGGGATTGGCTGGGTCATTGGAAATCTTCCCAGTTTTGTTGCCACCCTTTTGACTCTGAGCTCTGGAGCCTTTAAGTGGATATTCGTGTTGGGCTGTTGGCTCTGGCTTTTGTCCAGAGAAGAAAGGTCATATGGGTATTCTGGCAGCACTGTTACACATAGTTTAGCTATCATATAGTACCAAGGCGGTGCCCTAAGTGCTTCTAGGGTGTGAACACCCTCCAACCTTCTCCGTAATGCAGACTATTGCATACAGTTCTCCTTGTTTAACACATGTAAAAGGTCAGTATTCACTATTGCTTGGGTTGAACCATTGGCCAGCTTGCTGGCCAGGCAGAATGTTCCCTATTTGTTAAAGCCACTGGGAATGCTGCTAGAAATAAGGTAATGGCTTCAGAAAGGTGGAATTACCACTTCATCATTCTGTTGTTGTTGTTGTTGTTGTTAGCCATTCAGTTGTGTCCAACTCTTGGTGATTCTATGAGCCAGCTCTCTCCACGTTTTCCAGTCTTGTACTGTTTCTTTGAGTCGTTCCAATCTCAGGCTGCTGTCGACTTTTATGGAGTCTAGCCACCATGTTCTTTGGTGGCCTGGTTTCCTTTTGCCGCTAACCAATCCAAGCATGATTGCTTTTTCTAGTGAGTTCTTCCACATGACATGGCCGAAATAAGTCCATCGCAGTTTTATGATTTTTCCTTCCAATGACATGTCTGGTTTTATGCGCTCCAGTACTTGCTTGTTTGTCACCTTTGCTCTCCAAGGAATGCAGAAGAGCCTTCTCCAGCACCACAGCTCTATTGAGTCTATTTTCCTCCTGCTTTGCTTCTTCATGGTCCAACTTTCACAGACATAGGTTGCTGTGGGGAACACAATAGCACCGACTAATCTGCATTTGGTTTCTAGGCTGTGTCCTTGCTCTTCCATATTCCATTCATGCTTATCATTGTTGTGAGACCCAACATGATTCAACAGTTTATTTCTCGACTGCAGTCACTGTTTTGGTTGACCTGTGATCCTAAGAAAGTGAATTCTTCTGCACATTTGATCTCTTCATCGTCAAGTGTTATTTTGATGTTTCTCTTCTTGGTGGTCATGAACTTGGTCTTTTTGATGTCTAGGAAGAGGCCAAACGTCTCACTTTCCTCTTTGAGCAAATGCTAGGACTGGAACTTCAGTGATTATCTGTGTTGGATTAATATGCATTTTGTGTGCGAATGTGTGTTTTCTCCCAACACTAATTTTTTTTTTTTGTAGAGGTTGGCTTAATATTGCCTTGTACCTAAAGATACCTAAAACAGGGCTTATTTCACCCTTTGAACTAGCCTGGAATACACAGACCTTTAAGAACTTCCTTTTCTTTCTTTCTGTAACTTGTATTTCTCAAATGCACAAAGCAAAATCGAATCCCTTGCCTTTTCTGTCTGTTTTGGGGGTGGCCACCAGGTAATCTGTGGATTACAACTGGGTTCTACCTCAGTTTTTTTAATGTCCCCCTCTTCTGTCTCATGTTTTGGATTCAGAGCTGGCAAGTGCCACTACTTGACCAGTATCATGCAGGAAATGGCATGAGCCAAGCCAAGAATTTTGATGTGGCTGGGATTCCTTCCAGCACTATGTAACAAACTGCTCAAGAAGTCTCCATATGATTTCAGAGGTATCCTCTCGTTATAAGAACCTGGTTGAATGGAGGTGATTATACAAAAAAGACTAGTGGTGGGTTTCATTTTGTTAAACTTCCTACCTCACCCTCTGGCCTAAGACAGGTCTTCAAGGTGGCTTTCAGAAGTAAAGCCACATCAGTCACTTGAATAGATAGCGGCAGTAGTAAAAAGCATGGTGATGGCATATCAGCTGTTAAAACATGTTTTAGCACTGCCATGCTGAAAGCGGACTTTAGCTCCACCATCTCCATAATGGTTGCTGGTAGAACCACATGGATGCTCTGTCCTCCTTTGAATCAGATGAAGGTCAAGTTTCCATTCATCCAATTCAAAGGGGAAAGCTCTAGGAAATCAACAGACCATGCTCAGGATGAGGAAGCTTTCATTTAAATGGTGGCTTCCTGTGAAAACCCTTGCGTGGAAGCAGCCTTGTGCATCCTAGAGCAATACTAGGATGGTCCATGAATGTGAGTGACATGGAATATTACGAATCTTTGATCTTTTAAGAGTTTATTACATCTTAAGTACAACTAGAAGACAACCACCCAAATGTAAGTCTTAAAAGTGCCCAGCAAACACAAGCTTAAAAATAGGGCCCACCTTAGCCCTGACCTGGGTAGCCCAGGCAAGCCTGATCTCGTCAGATTGCAAAAGCTAAGCAGGGTTGACTCTGGCAAGTACTTGGATGGGAGACCGCCTTGAAATACCAGAGGTGGGGGCAGGCTTTACTCAGCCACGTCTCTGAATATCCTCCAGGCCCCCAGTAGGGTTCAGTCACCAGAGGTCGCCATGACTTCCAGGTGCACACACACGTACTATGAAAAGTGCAACAAAAATAGGGCCCATCTGAATAGAGCTTCTTGCTTTCATCTTAAGAACATAAGAGACGCCAAAAATACCAGGTGCCATCAGGAGGTCCGCCAGTGCAGTTAAAATCTTTAAAATAAGAATTCCCTTGGTAGAGGAAAGGATACTCAGTAAACCATACTATAGTGGAAAATTGTGAAATGAATGGTAGCGGCTTCAGCCTCCCGCAAAGATGTTACATAGAAGTGAATAGAAACTTTTCTTCCTTGGGTCCTTCCTTCCTTCAGGACCCATAGTCTCTAGGGCTTTGGAGGTGATCAGTACAATCTAAAACTGTCCCCAAACCTTACTAGCAACCAATGCACAGGCTAGTGCAAGTGGAACCTGCTTCTGTTCCAGTAAACAGTCATTTTGATCCAGCTGCAGTTTCTGTACAGCCTACTCAAGTATTCAAGGAAAATGTCTAGGCAAGTATTCTTTACAGGAAAACCTTCCTTGGCAGATGAGGTAGTCTTAGCTGCATTATTCCCTTATCCTTTTCACCCTTGCTTTGGTCAGGCATGGGAAGCTGTTGGTCTTCTGGAAATAAGAGCTTGATGCCAAGGGCATATTGAATGTAGATATGGCCTTCATAGGTGCTGTACTTTACCTTAAGAGAGGACTTTCCGTGGGTGTCTACAAAAGCCTCTTGACCAGAAGTGAGGGAAACCTTCGTTTTTTCTTTCAGCTCATCTATTTTTAAAGGGTCACTCTTGACAACAGTTCCCACCCTGTAAGTTTTCAGAAATGCTCATCTACAACCCTTGCCTTGAGGTCATAATTCATAACATGGTGTTTGCTAGATGTAGCCTTACCTGCTCCATTGTGCTCATGTGGCTGCTTTGGTCAAGCGTAAGCCAGTCTCTAACATTTTGCAGTGTGTGTGTGTGTTAATGTAAATTTTGTCTGTTCTTAATATTCCCCAAATTGCCTTAAGCCTTCAAGATCGAGAGGAAAAAATTCACATGAGGTTTGGTCTAATGGTCCTGGAAATTAGATTGAATTTTTATGAGGTGAAAAATGTAATCGTGAAAAGTTTCAGTTGGGCATCCTTTTTATCTTGGAAAACTAGTGCAAACTTGGTCTTCTGTAGTGTGTGTTACACCTATAGAACACAATTGGAGTTTTCAGTGTATAAATGGGCCCCCTATATTTAACTGTTGGAAGCTTGTACAGGTATTTGTTGGGGGGGATTTCCTCAAGTATTTGGCAGTGATTTGTGAGAAGATTTAACTCTGTACTGAGAATTTGACAAGATTTCTCCCTCCTCCTTCAATGAACACAAAGCCTTTTGCGAAGCCGATGCTGCTACTGGGAAGTCCAAGTTGCTTCAGGGAAAAAAAAACAATGATCTTGAAATCCAGACACTGCAGAATGCTAAATCCTGAGAAATGCCACAGCAGAACTCCTCTTCACCTGTCTGGGTGGTGGGTATAATTCAGAATTTATAGTACCCCCAATCTTGTCCATAGCTTTACTTCTCTCCTGTCCATTAAATGATGTATCTCTCAAAATCTTTGATACTATAGTCATTTGATTCCTGCAGTTCACAAATTCCACTGATTAGTCCTCTTAAATTTGGATCTGTATTATTTCTTAAGGCCTCATGCTTTAGGGGGTGCCTCTCTCTGACTTCTTTGTGCCTGTTCACAGCTATTGGTTCTCCAGTCTGCTGCTGTCTTGCTGCTGCCTCAGTGCCATTTTTAAAGCCCTGAATGGGCTTGTTCACTATGGATTCCAGTCAACTGGGGAGTAAATAATGACCATATCATGGTGCTGCATAGCCAGTTGGTTTGACTGTGTGGTGTCACTAAAGGCAAAACCATTCTGGTTCCTTGCTGTGACTTGGGATGGGAGTGGAATTAGGGTTGCCAGCTGGGAGTTGGGAACTTGCTGGAATTTGTGGGTTAGAGCAGGGGGAGGATGGGTTTTGGGAAGGGGAGGGAGTATGGCCATTGAGTCCACACTCCAAAGCAATTATTTTCCCCAGGGGAACTGATCCCAGTAGTCTGCAGATCAGTTGTAATTCCAGGAGATGTCCAGGTTCCACCTGGAGGTTGGCATCCCCAAGTAGAATAGGGAATACAAAGTTGCTGAAGTCCTCCATAACACACTGTGCTGGTGTTTCGGTGCCTGCCAGCACAAGGCAAGATTTTTGTTTCAATTCGGGCCCAGTTGTGTATCTCTCTGGTGCTGAGTAGGGATGGGGGTGAATATTCAGATGCACATCTGAAAGCACATCCCATGGCATTACTTTCAGTGAACATGAACAACATCTTCCTCCTGCTTCAGTTAATGACCTGTGCACAACAAGGGAGCTTCGGCTTCTGTGTGAGTATGTTCCCTTCTTTTCCCCACCACCAAGATCAGCACTCTTGTGAATGCCCCTTGATGAACTTTTACAAAGAGATTGTAAAACATTATCCAGAGGTGGCCGTTTTATTTGGGATGGTGGTGATGTTTGCGACATTTAGCTCAGTGCTGCTACCAAACACTTACAAAGGTTTTTGTGGATTATGACTGATCTTAATGAAGCATCCAAACTCAATACAGTACGAGGTATGCGTCTGAAAGGCCATTCCACCGTGCATGCTTGGGTACCTAAAATTCGGGTCAAAGGGTTAAAATTAAGGGTGACTGCCTAGGATGGGATTCTACCTCTGAATTTTGGTTCTCTCCCCCTCTCCCCACCCCTGCTCTTTGGACTGAAATGTGCTGTAGGAGAAACTTCCCTCCCCACACTGGTCATCTGTAGTGCAAATGCAGATTCTTCTGGATTGGGATTTGCTTAATCTTTCCTCTTAAGGCTTCATTCTGGCAGTCTTCAGTTGAGTTTTTAGCACTTCTGCTTCCTTGAGGTTCAGAGTCCCAGAAAAGATAAATGTGTGTTGCTAGAGAAATCAAAAAGTAGGGTTGCCCACTCTAGGTTGGGAAATTCCTGAAGCTTTGGGGGTGAAGCCTGGGGAAGGCAGGGCTTGGCGATGGGAGGACCTTAGCAGGGTATAATGGTCTACCTTCCAGAGAAGCCATTTTCTCCAAGGGAACTGGTCTCTGTGATCTAGAGATCAATTGTAATTCTGGGAGATCTCCAGGCCCCACCTGGAGGCTGGCAACCCAATCAAAAAGAGAATCCATCAAAAATTACTCCGTTAGTACTAGAAGTGAGCAATGAGGGAAGTTCCATAGGGGGAAAACACAGGGAGGTGGAAGGATTCAACCCTTTCTTCCCTTCTCAGAGAGCCCTGATTCAGGTTGTGGCTATGTGTGCCTGAGAAGATTAGGTGCCATTAGAAAACATTGGGTCCTTCATAATCCCCAGCTTTATTAGTTTGGCCCTCAATGTGAATTGCTTGTAGAAACAAAGAAGGGCAAAGTAAGTATGAACTTCTTTTCATTCACTGCGACTTTTCTCATTGCTTTTACTCTCCTTACCCCACAGCAAAGCCCTTTTGCATCTTGTAGCTTAGTTCTGTTCTCCTTCTCCCAATTTTTAGATCATGAATGTGCATCTAAAAAGGAGAATGGAAAAAATAAAGCTTAAATACTCCAGAACTTCTTTTAGTAGACCCCAAGGCTGTCTTTTTTGCTTCCTGCCAAAGAAAAGATGCTCTCCTAGCAGCAACGAATCTGATCCCCGTCTCTAGCAGGTGTTGGGGAGGTTGTGGCAGAATCAAGGCTTTCTCACAAATGAGCAGCAAGTGGGGAGAGGGGAAGCAGTCTGCCAATTCTGCTCTCTCTTGGTTTGGGCCTAGTTAATGCAGACAATGTGAATAAGTGGCTGTCCTGCTACCAGACCCCAGGCATAATACAACTAAGCAGCCAAGAAATCTGCAGCAGAAAGTTGGGAGGATACTCTTCAATCGTGGCAGTTAATTATACGTCGCATCAGTTGCTGGAGAGCATGATCCCTTTATCCTATTAGCCCCTCGGTGACTCCAGTATGCACTCTTGTCATTTGATATGTACGTGATGCTCAGTGGGAAGAGGATGCGGAGAGATAAATTGAGAACATTGGGTTAGTCCATACACTTCCTCTGCATAATTATGATTCTTCTGTCGTTGGGGAACTCTTAATGATATTAGACAGGCTGTTCAGCCTGTTCGTCTTCACCAGTGGGTCTAAAAAACAATACTTAATGATGCAACACCAGGTTTGTTTGCATAGACAAATGAGCCTAATCCATCATAAGTAAGTATAATCACATGTGAAGATTAGAGTCTCGCTAGTGCATTTATATTGCTTTGGATGCATTATCCTCCAAATGTAGAGATGTCAACAATGTTGCCAGATCAGAATTTCAGAAATGGAGTGACACTGTTGTGTTTTTCTCTGGAATTGCACAACCTAATATGTGAGTTCCAATATGAATGGAGTTTCTGGCTGTAACCAGATTTTGGGATATCTACTGTCCCTCACTTAGGAGTTTCTTTGGAAACCTTAAAGCAAACCTACACTACTTGAGAGCAGCAACACAGCACGGAGACTAACTGGCATGCATGGTGGCCTGCCTGATCCATGTCCAGTTCTTATTGCCTAACTGTGGTGGAGGAAGGACACCAGGTGTATGGCTGGGAGGCTGCTTGGCTGCTCACAAGCTGCATGTACGCCTGCTTCAAAGCTACAGGAGCCTGAAGCTGGTTGAGAAGTAGCAATCCTATTGAAATGCGTTTGTGTTACTAGTCTTGTCGGTATGTTGCAATTTAAGCAGTTGGTTACGGGGAGCCTTATGTTTTGAGAAGCTGGCACAAAGGCTTGAAGCAAGGGAGGTGAAGAAATCCCATGTCATGATGTAGACACAGCATAACATTTCAAACATCAGAGTTCCTTAGGTAGGTGCCGTGGGTAAAATGTCTGAACCGTTTTTGCTCTGACCCAGTGATAAATTGCTCAACATAAGCAAGCCCCTCAATACGTCTAATCTTTAAATTATTCAGGTTATCTATCTGGTCTTTCTTGTATCAGGTACTTGGTATAATCAATATAGGTGTGACGTGTTACTCTCTATCAGACTGTGGCTGGCATTGATGTGATCACTAATCTGTCTTTGTTCTGTCAGACATGCAAGTCAAGGATCTAACTAGACTACTCTAGAAATGGAGGAAATACCGATCAAGTTGCTGTGGTTGTTGTCCTGGGAAGTCAAAATAGGGATCCCTAGCCAAGTATGATTCAAATGGTTATATATTACTTCTAGAGTTATGGAAAGATGCTCTTCTTACCTAGGCCTTGCTGTTGTTCATCTTCTCGGAAGTACAACTTCCAGTGCCTTTGCCTTTTTAAGAAATAAGGATACCTGTCCCTGCATTGCTACAGTTTGGTGTAGTCGTTAAGTGCACGGACTCTAATCTGGGAGAACTGGGTTTGATTCTCCACTCCTCCACTTGCACCTGCTGGGTGACCTTGGGCAAGCCATAGTCCTAGCACAGCTGTTCTTGAAAAAGAGCAGTTTCTGTCAGAGCTCTCTCAGCCCCACCTACCTCACAGGGTGTCTGTTGTGGGGAGGGGAAGGGAAAGGAGTTTGTAAGCCACTCTGAGACTCCAAGTGAAGGGTGGGTTATAAATCCAATCTCTTCTCTTCTTCTTCTACAAAAATGAGCAGCCAGTGCAGATCTTTCTGTACGAGGGTGATAAGATCTCTGTATTAAGGCCCTAACAATAAGCTTATTCTATGACAAGCTATTGCAGAACAAGTTAATATGGCCTACACCAGGGGTCTGCAATGTGGTATCCATGGGCACCATGGTGCCCTCTGACACCTTTTGTGGTGCCCACCAAGTGTTTTTAGAAAGTGGATGGATCCAGGTAGGTCTTTTGCTCAGCAAGGCTTCTGATAGACCATTGGAGATTTGATTGGCTGTACAGATTTTTTTTAAAAAACGTTTCTTTGGCAGCATCTGGCACTACAACACAAGGATCTACACTGTGTAATTGAAGTTAAGTTGAGGTAACCATTTTGTGGGTGGCTCCACCTCCTGCAGCAGCCATTTTGTTGAAGTATTTTTATTGCTGCACCCACTGTGCCATGTCAGAATTCCAAATGTTCCCGTAAGCTCCAAAAGGTTGGAGAACCCTGGCCCACAGAGTAGTATGTGGTCATTAGGGTTGCCAGACCCCCGGTTCTGTGGGGGATTCCCAATTTGGGGGGGGCCACCCAAAGAGCAACCACCCGGCCTCCCCCCACCACTTCCCAACAGCATTAAAGAGACCCTTTAAATGCTGCTGGGGAGAGGAGGGGGTCGCACGGCTGAGCTCCAAGCCCTGAATCCGGGGCTTGGAGCACAGCAGGCATGTGCGGCCTCTCCCCTTTCCCAGCATTGTTTAAAGAGACCCTTTAAATGCTGCTGGGCAGAGGTGGGGGCCACCACTCACCAACATGATGATGTCACTTCTGTGTGACATCATCATGTTGGGGATGTCCCCACCCCCTCCAGACTTTGAGGGACCTGGCAACCCTAGCGGTCATTCATTGGGTAAGAGTTCTCCTTTTTAAAAAAAAAAAATCCCCAGAGGGATATTTTTTATTTTGCAAATACTACAAAAACTACAAAGAAATATTAGGGAGGGGACTACAACTAAGGATAAAGGAAAGCAAACCACACTAAACTAAAACCCCAAGAGGGGGTTTCACTGTTAATAAAAATGTTAGTACAATTAGTTTTAGTATCACAATATACTTGTAGAGTTCTTGCTTATAACGATTTGCTATTTATATGTTATTTTGTTGATTGTTATGAAAGAAGTCTCTAATCATCTTCTTATTCTTCGCTTCAAAAGGCCATTTCTTGACAGATAACTTCAAAGTACAGAAAGGAACAAGGCAAGGTTGTCCGTTATCACCGTTATTATTTATCTGGGTATTGGAAATACTTTTACAAAAAATACAGTACGATCAAGAAATAAAGGGCTTGACACATAAAGGACACCAATACAAATATCGAGCATTTGCAGACGATGTAATGTTTATAGTGGAGAACCCAACAGAAAAATTGACATTGCTTTTTCAAAAAATAAAGGAGTTTGGAGAATTGGCCGGCTTTTACGTAAATAAGAATAAAACAAAACTTATATGTAAAAACATGATCAAACAAAAACAAGTGGAACTACAAGAACTGGTACAATGTGAAGTAGTTAAAAAAACAAAATACCTTGGAATTGAATTAACGGCAAAAAATATAGACCTATATAAGAATAATTATGAGAAATTATGGACTAAGCTGACTCAAGATTTTAAGAAATGGGATAAAATGAACTTATCACTGATGGGAAGAATATCAGTTATAAAAATGAATGTCCTACCACGTTTGATGTTCCTGTTCCAAACAATACCAATTCTGCATAAAACGGATTTGTTGGCCAAGTGGCAACAAGAGTTGTCAAAATTTGTTTGGGCAGGCAAGAAACCAAGGATCAAAATGAAAATACTTTGTGATGCCAAAGAAAGAGGAGGTCTACAAATGCCAAATCTTAGACTATATTATGAAGCGGTTTGTCTAACATGGATGGATCAATGGGTGAAGCTTGAAAATGACAGATTGTTGGGGTTGGAAGGGCATGATTGTAGATTTGGCTGGCATGCATATTTATGGTATGACAAGATAAAAATGGACAGTTTTTTTAAACTTCACTTGGTGAGAAAAGCTTTGTATATGGTATGGACAAGATATAAGAAGTACCAGAGTGACTTAAGACCATTGTGGATTGTACCAGTAGAAGTGTTGATATCTTACTCAAGACAGCGAGGTAGAGACTGGTTGCCATATAGAGATTTAATTAAAAAAGAGGGAACAGAGTGGGTAATGAAAAAGCAGAATGAAATTGAATATGAATATGAGTGGTTGAAATATATGCAGATTTATGATCTTTTTAGATCTGACAAAAAAAACTATGGTTTTAGAGAGGAAAAAAATGAAATTGAAAAGGTATGGGAGAGTGGAGGAGGAAAAAATATTTCTAAAATGTATAAGGTGTTGTTAAAATGGTATACTGAAGATGAAACTGTTAAAGAACAAATGTTAAAATGGGCTATTAATATGAATAAGGAAGTAGATATGGAAACTTGGGAATATTTGTGGAAAAACTCTATTAAGATCTCGACATGTACTAATGTTAAAGAAAATTGTTATAAGATGATGTATAGGTGGTACATGACACCTAAGAAGATTGCAAATATGAATCAAAATAGAGCGTCCGCCATCGCTGTTCCATAGACCGGAAGTACCCTCAGGCAAGAGTTCTCCTTGATGGGGAAGAAAGGGCTTCCCCCACAAGGAGCATTCTTGAGGCTTGCCTGGTGCCTACACTACTCTCTTTTAGGTGCCAGGCCAAAACACTTCTGTTCACCCAGGCTTTTAATTAAGGGGTTGATCTCGTAACGCCAATTTAATGGTGTGCTTTTAGCCTGCAAACTGTTAATTTCATTTTAAGCGGCTTTATGATCTGGCTGGGTTTTTAATGCTGGGTTTTAATTAACAACTTTAAATGTTTCTGTTTTAGTTCAGCTTTATTTTGTAAGTCTCCTCGGGCAGGTTTCCTGGAGAGTCAGCATACAAATAGTCTACACAATAAATGAAATGCCATTGTTTAAAATCTCACCCCTTGCTGTGTGCTATGTGGCCATTTAGTATTCATGTATGTGGAAGATGATCAGTCTCTACAAGCATACATGTACTCACTTCTAGAGAGCTACAGGAGGAGGCAGCAGCTGAAATCTGAAGACATCCTCCCCAGCATGTGTGCATGAGGACATTCACATTTGTAAAGGGTTGCTTTGATAAAATAATGTTTGCTGTGGTTGGAAATCAGAAGATGGCCATTAACCCTATGAATCAAAACAGCTGGAGTATTTGAACTGAGCGCCTGTACCTCAGATTTGTCTGACAGTACCTGAATTATCTTTGAAGACTGTAACCCCTTTGTGACCTATAATGGTGAGCACTATTACTGTCAGGTTGACTGTCCTGTTACATGACAAAGAGATTACAGATCTGACAGCTTTTGAACTTGTATGCCTGTTCTAATAGACAAGATCATACAACAGTACCCCTTCTCTGTTTCATAATCTTTGCAAGCTTTCAGGGAGGATACTGTTTAACATTCATGTAAATCCTTTTTAACCTATGGTTTGCAGTTAGCCATATTTTGTGATATCTGAACACCTGCCTGTTGAGGATTGGTGCTTAAAAGGGAAAAGCTAACTGTGGTCCCCTCCCCCTCAATTAAAAATGAAGCATTATTATCTTTATTGTAGTGGCTCAGATAGGAGATGTGTCCCAGAAACTATTTGGGGAGGGGGAAGCACATGTGTGCAGTGTTGTACACAATTTAGATTAGCAGGCTTCGGCAGAGGAGAGAAACAGCTGCCTTTGCTGTTGCTCACAGGCAGGCCTTTGTCCTTTCTGTCTGCCTCTGACCTATATATCAGTAGTAACCATAATATAACACCTCAACCCATACCTGATTACAGTACATTGGAAACCATGCCAGCAAAAACCTCCAATCCATTCTCTGTCGCTGTTGGCTCACCGGCCAATTCAACTGAATGCTTTCTGAAACAAGGCTTTCGCAACCTCTCTTGAAAGCCTCTGGAATTACTCCAGGCCACTGGAGCCACAACTAAAGAATAAACTGCAGTCGGGCTGAATACCTGAATATTCATAGCCCTCTGAGGAGGTGTGGCAGGCAAGGGCTGGTAGGAAGAACCAAACTGGCATACGGGTTGATACCAGGAGAGAGAGTCCAAGTGTGTACTTTGGAAGGTAGCTACCTTTCCCTCTGCATGCTCCTTCATAAACAGGGGTAAGACAGGTATGCATGGCTCTGCACTATCCCATCAGCTATGTTCATTGGCATGTTGACTGAGCTGTTGTGAGTCTGGCATTTGTGAGTCTGAGCTGGTTGCACAAGCACCATAGAACACTGAGAGCCTTTTCATGTGTACTAGGAACTCATTTCTCAGAATGTATTTTTATGTGCACACACAGAACGTACCACATGGATTACAGTAGATTTGCATTTGCAAACTGCACAGGGATTTAAATAAGAATAGGGATTAGCTGTGCCTTTCTGATAGGGAGATGACTCAAGGTATTCTAATGCCTGAGAAAATCAAACTAGTGTCCCTGGGGATGGTACATACGATAACTATTAACTGCCTTACCCAGCCTTACTTGATGCAAACGCAGGTTTGCCATCAGTTCCTGTATAAAGCAAGCAGAGGCAGAAGAAATGGGAAGATGGATATAAAACTGAACTCTAATATTGCTCTGTTTTTTTTAGGACTGTTTCACATGGCATAAAAGTCATGCAAAGCTGGAGTTCAGTGGCACCTTTAAGAAAGACCACAGAACTCAAACTTTATTCTTCTGCTTCAGACCAACATGGCTGCCTGCCTGCCTGGATAAAACAGTCATGTTTGCCTTAGTAAATATATAGTGTGGGGGGAAAACCACAGTCTTGTAAAAATGTGGCTGCGGCTGTAGTTGTGTCTTTCTCAGAATGTATACAGGCGTGCAGTTCCCTTTGCCATTCCATGAGCACTAAGATGTCCTGACGTGTGCATGCACAATTTGTCTGCCCTGTAACTTATGAATCAGCCCTTGATATCTGGAAGAAAATTACCCTGGAATGGGCGGCTGTGGGATGCGTTCCAAGTCTGTTGGCCTTAGAAAATCCCTAATCAACTTTTATTCCTGTCTTTGAGCCACCCGTAGAAAGAATGAGTGGGGATGCGGCCTGCCTGTTAATGAATGACACTGGGTGTGCTGCTCCCTCATACACAGGCATGCAACACTCCCTGCTTGCTCTGGTTTGCCACGTGGTGAGACGTGGGTGCAACCCCATCCAGCAGAAGTGTTTGTAGCTGTGGCATGCTTCACAATAGCCACTTTGTGTTGTGGCCTGACCTCATCCGTCCACCAGGCTGCAGCTGTTCTCATTCCCTTACGAAGGCGTTAACACAGCACACGCTGTGTGCCAGACGCAATAATTAAGAGGGAAGGAGCAGGCACAAGAGATTTTCCTTTGTGCCCTTGCTGGTTCTCTTACAGGGAGAGGGGTGTTTTGTATTCTTTCCCAACAACTGGCATTGACAGGGGTTTGTGGCAAAGAGGCTTGGCTGGTAGCCCCTGGAACCACATGGAAGTCTGCTGTTAACGTTATGAGACTCCTCTCTTGTTACCGTGTTGCCGTACTTGTAAGCTATCTTGCTTCTGATGAAACAACACACACACTGTGGAGAGTTGCTTTGTATGAATAGAACAATGGGTACTAATCCAGATTTCCCTGGATTTCAGACTTGTTGGGAAATGCAATTTTACAAACCAGGGACCCTCAAGGACTTACTTGGGGGGGGGGATCTCATTCCCCCCCCCCATTTTCTTTTTCCCTTCCCTGAAAGCCCTAATAGCCTCTTACTTTTCCTGCCTCCTTCTCTCCTTCCCACCCATCAGCTTTATCTGCCCTTCTGTCTTCAGGTTTCCCACCTTCCCTCCCATGGTATCCTGTACCTGGGGAAACTATGGCCCAGTTGCCCAGTGTTGGCTGCTGGGCCATACCCAGTTGCATGGTGAGGAACCTGCCAGGATTTGCAGGAGGTACCTCATTTTCCCCTTGTATCCCCCCCCCCCCCACAACACCATTTCCTCTTTCCTTCTTCTTGGCAAACTCCTGTATCCTCATCTTTCTCTGCTTCCTCTTCACCTTCCACCTTGTATGCCCTCATCTAGGGTTGCCAAGTCTGGGTTGGAAAAAGCCTAGAGACTTTGGGGGTGGAGCCAGGAGAGTGTGGGGTTTGGGGAGGGGCGTGGCCTCAGCATGGTACAGTGCCATAGAGTCCACCCTTCGAAGCAGCCATTTTCTTTTTAAATTGTATTTATGCCTTTAAAATAGTCTGTTATCTACTCAGAAGGGTTATGAATTAGATGTATGAGTAAGTTCATTTAAGCTATATTTTATTTCTATAACAATAGAGAATCTTTGACGTAAGTTAGCAAGGTGTGGCTTACTTTTGTTTTACACTACATTTTCTCCAGGGGAGCTGATCTTTGCCAGCTGGAGATCAATTGTAAAAGCGGGAGATCTCCAGGCACCCCCTGGAGGCTGGCAACCCCACCCTCATCTTCAGATACATTTGTAATTTCATTTATACTCCACCTTTCTCCACAATGGGAACTCAAAGTGGCTTACATTATTCTCATGTCCTCCATTTTATCCTCACAATAGCCCTGTGAGGTAGGTTAGGTTGAGAGAGTGTGATTAGCCTCTTAAACCTCTTCCTCCATGATGACAAGCATCCACTGATTGGGCCACATTGAGAATTATCTGTATATTGATGTTTGTCATACCTATTCTCCAGATGAAAAGAGGGATTTGCTTACAACCTCCTTGATTCCCTATTCCACAGATGTCTGTCCAAAACTACTACCTCCCTGTTATACATTTGCCAAAGTCTCTGTCCGCTGTTTTCTGTGTTGATTGTCCTCCACATCAGAAGGATGTTCTTTTGACTGAAGCTGTGCACAATTGTCTTCCAATGTGTGTCAACAGTTCAAAATATACTCTGGCAAAACCTAATGGAAGAACCTCTTGATCCCAGGAAGAACCTCTTGATCCCAGGAAGAACCTCTTGATCCCATGCAGCCAGGGCTCTTTTTGTAGAAAAAGCCCAGCAGGAACTCATTAGCATAATAGGCCACACCCAACAGCAGGAACTCATTAGCATATTAGTCCACACCCCTGACAGCACAGGTCATTAGCATATGAGGCCACACCCCCGTGTTACCAGAAGTGTGGTTATCCAGCCACACCCACCTTTTGCTTCTTATTCTGTTTACCTTGTTTGTTGTCAAAACGCAGGGCTTTTTTGTAGCAGGAACTCCTTTGCATGTTAGGCCACACACCCCTAATGTAGCCAATCCTAATGAGTTTCTGCTGTTGGGTGTGGCCTATTATGCTAATGAGTTCCTGCTGGGTGTGGTCAACTTGGGAGCCAGCCGGAACTCCATTCCTGTGCGTTCCTGCCCAAAAATAGCCCTGCATGCAACTGAAAAGTTAGTGGAAAAGTACAGAAAGTTTCTGTGGAAAAATACACAGTAGACATGAAGAAAGTGAAGGCATTTGTTATTAGAACTGGTGGCCAAGAGGCAGAAGGAAAGAACTGCCTTCTGATGGGGCAGGAATCCCTTCCATACTGTCTTATGCCTGTGATGTGACAAAGCTGTCTCATTTTTACCTTGTTCTTCATCCATGAAGCTCAATGCAGAGTACATACTGTTCATATGAACATGTATGAAGCTATGTTATACTGAATCAGCCCATCAAAGAGTAGTATTGTGTATTCAGACTGGCAGTGGCTCTCCAGGGTCTCCAGTAGAGGGTCCTTCACATTACCTACTACATGGTTCTTTTAACTCAAGATGCTGTGGATTGAACCTAAGACCTTCTTCATGCAGGGCATATGCTCTTCCGCTGAGCCACAGCCCATCCCCATATCTCAATTTTTTCCTCACAGCAAGTGTGGCAGATTTGTCTGAGATTATCTGGCTGGTCCAGAGTCCCACAGTGAGCTTCATTACAGAGTAGGGACTTGGACCCTGGATTCCTCAGCCATATTTAAACACACTCTATATTCTATACATGAGAGGTGGCAGTCTCCTTCCCTGCAGGCCGTCAACCATCAAAGTGAAGAAGAGCTGGTGAAGTGGGCTTGTGGAACTGACCTGCTCCGTTGTTTTGGTTAGTGGTTGTGCCTTTGCTGAAAACAACCAAGGTGAGGCAGGCATTCAAAAGGTTTTGAAGGGGATTGCAAGAGTTCTGCTTGTTCTGAAATCTTGTGATCCCTGTTTAAAGTTTCTTGTAGCATAAGACTGCTCCTGAGGGGGGAAAACACCTGCGCACTTGGTTAGCTAAAGTCTATTTGGAAATTATCTGTCTAGTTTTAAATTCTGATGACAAAAGGGTAATCTTGAATCACTGCAGTTTTCCGTTAAATCCCAAGACAGGGTGAAAAGCAGCTGTGCTGGGAAAAGGCAGAAAAATGGAACCAGTGGGAGGATTCCATCGGCTGAGGTTTTTCTTCTTTTGATATTTAACTCTCTCTAGCTGTACCTATTATCTTTTTTACTTTTAATGCACACCACTCTACATTAGGGAAGAATTTTTCTTTGTGTAACTTTCTCTGCCAGAAAGGAGCAATTACCGACTGAAGTGCAAATCACAAACCACTTGTTTCCACTGCAGTTTACGTAACTGCTCTGCTTCTGTGGATATAATGCCACATGTGGAAAAATGAGATGGCAGCCTTCTCTCTGTTGATACTTCAATCTTTTTGGTGTTTTGTGAATTCTATGCATGCTTACCAGGGAGTACATCTTTCTGAAAGGGTAGGCAGGGAAGTCCTTGTCTTGGGGTCTGTGGTGGCTCTCAGAACCCATGGCTGAATGGTACAGAGGTCTCTTAGTACTTTATCCAATTTTATTCTTGGCTGGCTGGTGAAGAATCCACTGAGATCAGTTGGGCTGCGTCTGTTGATTACCCTGGAAACAAGATCTTCTAGGATTCTGTGCTTTACTCTAGTAGTTCAAGTTTTTCTAGTTCAGCTTCTGTACCTAGGAGGTCTGGAGCCTTTGTTGAGCCTGTGGGCATTTGTGTGTGTATGAAAATAATGGGCACCAGTATAAAATGGCTGCTATGGCGATAAAACTGGTCACAAAATATAGGGAGGTCCGAAGCCAAATGACATTCTACAGTGGCAGCCAGTGTTCCCTCTAAGCTGAGTTAGTGTGAACCAGCTCACAGTTTTTTAGCCTTCAGCGCACAGATTTTTGTCTCAGCTCAGGGAGGAGGGCTCCGGAGCACACTAATATGTGCAGTAGCCGAAGTGCTCGCTCACAACTTTAATGCTCACGAGACTCCACAGCTTAGAGGGAGCGTTGGTGGCAGCAACCACTTTTTAGTGAGTGCAAATGTGATGCCTCCTGATTTCTTTGGAAGCACCTCCTGCTCCACGGATGTGGAACAAAGTGCTTTGCTTTGGTAAAGAGAGAACATTTGTTTTTCAGTTTCCAAAGAAAGAGGAGGATTTTCTCCCTGTATGGCCACAGAGGCTTAGTCTGAGTTTGGCTAAAGCTCACAGCTGTGATGCATTTGCCCAGGATAAACTCACGACTTTGCTAGTCAGGCACGATAGGGAGTAACCTGGAGCTTCTGTTCGTGTTCTCTCTCTCTCTCTCTCTCTCTCTCTCTCTCTCTCTCTCTCTCTTGTTCTTTTCAAGATTATTTGCGCTTTATCCCCAAGACTCAAACATGCAGGTGCTGGGAAGCACATGAGAGGATGCCATGATACCCCAGAGCAACATACTGGAGATGTCTGGTCTAGCTTGTTCTGTTGGTCCAAACCCTTTTCACGGTTTACCTCATTTATAAATTTTGGGCTGGTTTAAGCTTTGTTTGGTGGGTTTCTGTAATAAAGATTATACACTGTTCCAGGGAGACCACAATGAGTTGTGAAAAATCAAGACTGCCTTTCCTTAATCTGAGAGGTAGGGAATATTATTTTTGATGAACAGGTAGGATATTTCTAACAGACACGACAAAGTTTCTGTTGCTTGAGATCTATGTGCTAGGCCTTGTGCAGCTGCTATGGCAGCAGGTGTGACGATACCAAGCAGCTGAGCTCTCATGTGGCCAGAAAAGCCGGTGGGAACCAGTTGAAATGATACAGATGTAAAACAGTCAGTTAGTGGTATTTGTGTACTTTGTTTAGAAGCAAGAAATTCTATTACAAGTCTGTGTAATAGAACTGAGGTTGCTATTACTCTGTAGTAAGGATTCTGTTTGGGGTTTTTTATTGTTTAAACAATGGATTGACTGGTAGAAATTTGACAAACACAAGGGATCACAGTTCTCCTTACAGAACATACGAGAGAAACAGACACTGTGATGTGATGGCTGAAACATTTAGTAAATCTTAACATGTAAAAACATTGTATAACATTGTTATTGTTTAATTCTTTATAATATTGCAAGGAATTGTAATATTATGAAGAATTAATCAATAATAATGAGGAATTTCAGACAGGCGATATATTCTGGAACGGTTCCCAAACGGTTTCTGGTCTGTCATTTCAGACAGAACCATTTGAGAACCGGTTCCCTTCCGGAATATATTTGTCATTTCATACACAATCGCTTCTGTCCCGTTTAGGAAACGGGGCTGAAGCGTTTTACCTGTCAACCGCTTCCAAGTACTCCTCAGTTTCCTCTCCCGGTTCTGATGCACTTTTCCCGGCCATTTTTCGCCCGCACGGGCGATCTCCAGCTTTTTTTTTTTAACGTTTGCTTTATAGCGTTATAGCGCTATAACGGACTAGCATTATATCAATCCCATTGGAATTCATGGAGTGTTTTGTTATACTGCTATAGCGCTATAGCGCTCTAAAGCAAACGTTAAAAGAAAAGCCGGAGATCGCCCGCACGGGCGAAAAACGGCGGGGAAAAGCGAGAAAAAGTGGTGCAGTCTGAAATGGCAAACCGCTTCAGAACCAGCTCTTTACCGGAAGGGGAAAGCCATGTGTGAAATGGCAGCCCTATACCGGTGTAACAGGCCGGATTAACCCCCTGGACAGAGTAACCCCGGGGTTACTCTGGCCTAGCCTAGAATAACCCCGGAAGGGTTATTGAGGGGTTATTCTGGCCTAGGCTAGAGTAAACCCGGGTTAATCTGGCCGGCTGTAACAGGCCAGATTCACCCCCCCCCCCCGCCCGAGTAACCCCTCCTGGGCCCGGCC
>NW_015165251.1:463869-536884 GCF_001447785.1 Gekko japonicus
AGAAAGAAAGAAAGAAAGAAAGAAAGAAAGAAAGAAAGAAAGAAAGAAAGAAAGAAAGAAAGAAAGAAAGAAAGAAAGAAATGGTAGAGCAGAGACAGACAGGTAAGTCACATGAGAAAGCTGATTGACTTCAGTCTTAGAACTCTGCACACATAGAATTTCATTACTTCAACCAGGAAAAAAACCAACAGTAAAAACATTAGACTTGATGTTCACTTAACTTAGCTGTCCATAATGTAATATAAGTCATAACATCCTGAAACTTCTACTTTGATAGCTACCAAGTACCCACAGAGATATAATTATTCAAAGCTAAACACTAATGACAACATCAAAATGATCATGCTTGTTTCCAAGATAAAGTGCATGCTCTGTTGTTGACTGCAGATTATAAGTGGGGTGCCCTCGGTATTGAGGCTTCCCAAGAGTAAAAGGCAGCGCCTCTGGCAACAGAAGGTGGTTCTCTCTGGTTATTGGGGAAGTATCTCTCTTAGTAGGAAAAGACAACAGCCCCAGAAAGCAGGCCTGGGGGGTTAATCTGGCCTGGGGGGCTTATTCTAGCCTAGGCCAGAGTAACCCCGGTGTTACTCTGGCCAGGGGGTGAATCTGGCCTGTTACAGCCGGCCAGATTAACCCGGGGTTATTCTAGCCTAGGCCAGAGTAACCCCGGGGTTACTCTGGCCGGGGGGTTAATCCGGCCTGTTACACCGGTTCACTTCAAAACGGATCATTACCGGCTTGAAACCGGGTGAAACTGAGTAATGTGAAATTCCCCAATGTTTTTTACATGGTAGAAATTTGAGACGTGGAATTTTTCCATGCCAGGAAAGCCTTTCTGGTTTTTTATGTACCTGTTAAAGGAGAGCCTTGCCAGAAAAAAAAATGGACAGTCCTAAAAGTAGCACTGCATCTGTTGTTTCTAATTAGCTTAAACTCGTACTTGGGGTCCATCTTGTTCAGGGCCTTCCCAGTAACTTCTGATTGAGCTGGGACCTGGCCTGAATGCCTGACCCACATCTACATCCCAGAACTACTGTGCCACATTTGAAGTGCTGCATTTTGCGCATGCTGTCTGTAGTACATATTCGCTACAGTCTCTCTTCCCTGAGCGAACAGGTCCAAGAGTGCTCTAGAGAGGATAGGCTACCTTGGAAATGTCTCTTTGGGGTTGCTAGGCAGCTGCAGGTTTTCCTTTGCTAATAATCAGTAAGGTAACATTCAGCTTGGATACTGAACCAGTGCTTAGGGAGAGGGGTGCAGGGTCATGTGCTTGATCAAGGCCTTCCTTAATGTATTTGGGTTTAGCCCAATAAAGTCGTGCAATTGAAGAGTGTGTCTTGGGGCAGAGCAGCAAGTCATTTGGGTAGCGAAAATGACATCTGTTTGTTTCAAGATACAAAACTGCTGTCAACTCCCAATACATTTCAGTCTGACTTCCTGACACCTCACAGTAGAAATGAATGGCTGCAGCACCAGCTGCTCTTGGTTATCCTCCAGGCCGAGTAGAAACAGAAAAGTAATGCAGTTTCAGAGGGGAGAGCCTGCTCTGTTGACAGATTTATGATCCAGCCTCACAGGCCTCAGAAAAGTCCCTGCTAAGTAAAGCACAATCTTCTGTTTGCTTCTGTGACATCAATTGTATGGCATTCCGTGAGACTTTGTCTTAAGAAATTGTGCATAGAACTGCTGCTCTAGGCTTGTCTGTTCCTCCTGGAATCCCTCCCATCTGGCTCTGTCCTGACAACCCTCATCCTAACATGGACCCAGAGGAAGGGCAGCAAGAATCTTACCAGTGTTCAGGCACCACAAACTGACTGTGCAGTTGTTGACGCTGCCTCTTGGATCCAAGTGGCATCAGTGGAGATGGAAAGACAGAAGCATTAGCATTGAGTACAAAATGGGAACTTTTAGGGCCTAGCTACACATTTGGGTTTTTAGCAGAGCCAACTTGAATTCCCTGCAGCTACACAGCAACTGTGGGGAATGGATTTTAAAACAGTAAAGGAGAGCCCAAATGGGCTTGAAATGCTGCTGCGGGGTGGGGGTGGGGGAAGGGCTCTTGCCTCTCCCCCATGCTGTAACGCTTTCCTTGTTTTGCTGTTCCATGTGCACAAAATGCTCCATGTGAAGCAGCAAAAATGGGGAAATAACTCTCCCCAGCGCTGTTTCTGTGTGGGGGGAAATAGTTTGGGGGTGGATGCAGGAGCCCCTTCCTCCCACAGCCGTGTTCAGCCAGCTGTGATGTAATGGTCAAGAGTGGTGGACTCTTATCTGGAGAACCAGGTTTGATTCCCCACTCCTTCACATGAAGCCAGCTGGGTGACCTTGGGTCAGTCACAGTTTCCCTCAGAGCTCTCTCAGCCCCACCTACCTCACAGGGTGTCTGTTGTGGGGAGAGGAGGGGAAGGCGATTGTAAGCCTCTTTGAGACTCTGGTGGAGAAAAGTGGGATATAAAATCAACTCTGCTGCTGCGTTCTGAGCCTGTTCAGGCTCTCCTTTATTTGTAAAAGCAATTTCCCACGGACTGGGAACATGGACCAAACTTGTTAAAAACCTGAACGTGTAGTTTGGCCCTTAAACCAGGAGGCACCTTGCTTGTGTATGGCTACAGCCAAGACTGCCTGGATAAATCTAGTGTGCCAAAGACGTTTGAGGGGAAACTGAACAGAGGGGGACGAAAGGGGCCATTCTGTGTGCTTTCTTTACCTTATGAGATTATTTATTCTACAAGTGGGGGACCCTCAAAGATTGGGGGGGGGGGAGAGAATGTCATTCTTCCATCTTCATTCAGGTTGCCAGCCTCCAGGTGGTGGCTGGAGATCTCCTGGGATAACAGCTGATCTCCAGGCGGCAGAGATTAGTTCACCTGGAGAAAATGGGTGTTTTAGAAGGTGGACTTCTTCTCCTTTTCTCATTAGACCCCATTGAAGTCCCTCCCCTTCCCATACCCTGCCGTCCTCAGGCTCCACCCCATGCTGAGCCCCCCACTTGCTGGCCAGCCAGCCTCCCTCCCTTCAGTGCTGCTGCCAACGGCTGCCTGGTTTACATTGTAGCAAGGACAATGGCTGCCCCTCCTCTGCTCTCCTGCCTGACTCATGTGGTGTTGGCGCCAGCTCACCCCTCCTCCCTGCCTGGCTCAGGCGGCAGTGGCTCCTGCTGCCCCCTCCTCCTCTGCCCACTTCTCACCCAGGGAGACTCTCCTTTATGTTGTCTGTGTAAGCAGACACAACATTCCTCTTCTGGGGGAAGGTTTAACACCAACCCCCATCCATTTTTCATTTTTAACTTTTCACATTATGTTTTGCAAACCTAGGGGTTTCCCCAGTGCTGCAGAATGCCCCTATCTGAACCTGTCCCCATTATTTGGATTCCATTCCCTCATCCAGCAAACTTCTGTGGTATATTGGGGGTATGAACCTGGGTCTCCTGGTCCCATACTCTAATAGCATTAGAGTTGCTATTTTCTACTAGTAATAATACGTTTCAATTTATTGATCGCTCATCCTGCAGAGCTGCTGGCTCTGAGCGATTTACGGTTACTCAAGTTTTCACACGGGACTAATAATGATTCATAGGGTAAGGGAGGACAACATATAATTCTTTAAATCGCACACTTTTGCAGCCGACGGGGATTTTGTTCAGCTGTAAGCTTCAGGCGTGTTCCAGACGGCATTCACTTTCGGCTTGGCTGGATGATGTCAGTTCTTCCAGGACTGCTTTGAGTTGTAGTGCCACACTGCCACCGCCTGGCCGGATTGGCCCATCACAGGCTTCTTAATGCCGAAGAGATCTTTTTTCCAGGCTTCCGAGCTTCCGAGCTGGACCTTCCATTCGCCAGCTAACACCTCCCCCACGGGGGTTTAGTGTGCCCACCCTCTCTAAGGAGTGGTACCCATTTTATCTACTCGCCAAAGCTTTCGAACCGCTGGGTGGACGGCGAGCTAGGGACAAGGCTGGTAACTCACACCAGCGCGGGCTAGAACTGACAGCAGCTCTGTTCAGTTCAGATGTTAACCAGAGGATAAATCCTCTGTGCCACCGCTCCCCTTGGATTTCTAGGTGGCATCCCTTAAGTTCCAGCCTCTTCAGGGCATTTGCTAAATCAGTGTCTGTTTTATTTAAAGGAAATTTATCAGGTGAAGCCTTTCCTGGCATAGTGATCATGGGGAAAACTTCACCTTACCAGACTTACACCTGGTGAGGCAACTCTGAATTCCCTAACTCTGTATGGCGGATACAGTTGATTAATATTAGCTTTTAGAGAAAGATGATCTAAAGATGTAGCACACCCTGACCTAAAAAGTAAGGTGGGGCAATTTACTGGGCTTGAAGAATCTGACCAACTTCTGGGCCATTATTTCCTACAGACAATTGCCATTAGACTTTCTTAGGTCTCATTTGAGATGTGCCTGCATTTTGCATCCCTGTGGGAAGTCATAATGTCAGTGGAGACAAGACCATGTATGCAAACTATTTAGACCAGGTATGTCCAACAGGTAGATCGTGATCTACCAGTAGATCGCGGAGGGGTCAGAGGTAGATCACCAGCCCCACTTGGTCTCCTGGTTTGCTGGACAGGTGTTTGGGGTTTTTTGTTTGGTGGTATTTGATTATTGGCGCCAGTATGATGAATTCTTATTTTTACTTTTAAAACTGCATGTGTGGTTTTGGCATCATCATAAATTGGGGGAGGCGGTGGAACCCAACTTTAGTGGGTTAAAATCTAATTTGAAACTAATTTGAAACTTTATTTTCATGGTGGTAGATCACCGGCACTTTTGGCCGGAAAAAATAGATCACTACCTGTTCGAAGTTGGACATGCCTGATTTAGACTATTGAGAATAAATTAACCTGGGTTGACATTACAGCTCTTCTGCTAGTTGTTTGGTCTCTGTACTGTTTTCCCCCCAGACCTGCTAGTGACATGCTGCATCTGGCCCCTCTATGAGGTGCTATGTAGGAGAAACAGAGGCATTACTGATGTGGGTGGAACTTACCTTTAATGGTTGTAATTTTGGGGGCATTTGTGAGCATTGACAGACATGCATGCATATGCAAAATACCTGTTCCCCTCTTTGCTGGTTTCCTTTCCCCCACAAGTTATAAACCTTATCTTGCCAGGATTAGGGAGGGGCGGAATAGAGAACCACTTGCCACTCTTTAAACAGAGGATAAGTCCAAGTAGGGTTTATATTCCTGTAAGGAATCCTTGCCAATGTTCTACAGCATGACTTCCTGTCTAAGCTGATGGTAAATATTAATGTATGCCATCCCTGAATTGAAATGGAAGGCTGCAGGAAAAACATTTCCCTCTATATCCGCAATGCAATAAGTTCTGAGCCTCTACTTACAGCAGCTATTGGTTGGCTTGGCTGCCTCTGTGAAGGTAAAAGTTGCCTACTGCACCAATGCGCTCAATATACTGTTCTCTTTAAACCGTGAGTGTATGGGGTGCGTGTCTCAAGAGGGATTACAAGCAGGGTTAGCACTGTTTTTGAGCACTGCTGTTTGTGTTTTATTGTATTACTCTTTTGGATAGTCACCTGGATTTGTTGCAAAGATGGTGCAAGTGTGCCTGGTTGTTCACAACTCACCCTGGTGCTGCAAGTATCTGGAGTGGAGCTGGAAGATCAGATTTGATTTAAAATATCAATCCAGAGGATTGGGTGGTGATTACGGAGATCTCACTAAAATTAACCTGAAACTAACACAAAGGGTTGGATCTCAACTGTTGCTTCCATTGAGTGAGCCTTGGCCTGCTGTGTTCAGAGGAAGTGGGATAGCTTCCCTCTCCGCTTCCACATAATTGAGGAGCAGTGCTAAGCCATGAACTGTTGCAGCTGTAGAAGCAGGAACAGGGCTGTGTGGGGGGGTAGAGCAGAGAGATGGGGCAGGGGGGGTGATACTTCTGGATCTCTGGTCACCTGAGAGGATCATGGAGCTGGGTAAATCATGCAGTGTACTTTCACATTATGCTTGGGTGGGAAAAGAGGGCCCAGGAGCAATGTTCTCTCTAAGCTGTAGAGTCTTGTGAGCAAAAATTCTACTTTGTGAGCTGCTAGCATTAAAGTTGTGAGCGAGTGATTTGGCTACTGCTTAACCTAGTTTGTTCTGGAGCCATTCCATCTCTGGTCACCTGAGAGGATCATGGAGTTGGGTAAATCATGCAGTGTACTTTCACATAATGCTTGGGTGGGAAAAGAGGGCCCAGGAGGAATCTTTATCTGAGGGCCTATGGTGATGCTTGGCATCCTTGACATTACCCAAATTAAATCTCTTCCTCTGATGTGGTGGGGCTGCTGTCTCAGTTTCTAAGGGGGAAAAAGGCAGACAGAACAGGCAATAACGATGACTCTCTCCTAGCCTTAGCAGCCGGCACCGCAAACAAAAGTTAGGAGAAAGAGCAACTGGGAGAAAATACCCAAATTAATGTATTTGATTTGCATAATTAGGCAAGTTTGGATGCCAGGGGTGGGGGGCTTGGCAATATGGCCAGCCTGGGTGGTGTGCATTCCACATCTGCAGTTAAGAATCTTGGAAGAAGACAAATGGATATTAACCCATTCCTCTCACCCATCACCATTTTCTTCTGGTACCATTGGCTGCCTGCCAAAGAACAGGAACTGAGCTGTTGCTTCCTTCAGTTTCTACTTACAGAATTCCATTCAAGGCTGAATGAAGACCCTAGCCATTTAAAACAGCTGTGTTGTGCTCTCAGAGTTGCCCTATTCACGGTTGCCATGCAGGAGTTTCAAGGCATGGGTGGTTTTGTGGCAAAGGTGAAAAAAAAGTATAAGGTTTGATGACCTTTTGTCCAACTCTTTCTCTTTTGCAAGGGGATGTTTTTCAAGAGAATCTCACAGAGCTTGGGGGGGGGATAGGATGACTTTTAAAAGCTTGCCCAATAAACATCCTAATAATACCCTTTTTGCAGCAGGGCTGGGAACAAAGCCCAAATTTGTTTCTATGGGAATTCTCAAGAAATTGCATTCTGTGTGGGTTGAGGCTGCCGTCTTCCCACACGGGTGGATCTCTGTGTGTGTGTGTGTGTGTGTGTGTGTGTGTGTGTGTGTGTGTAAAGTGCCATCAAGTCACAGCCAACCTATGGCAACCCCTGTAGGGTTTTCAAGGCAAGAGGCATTCAGAGGTAGTTTGCCATTCCCTGCCTCTGTGTAGCAACCCTGGACTTCCTTGGTGGTCTCCCATCCAAGTACTAACCAGGGCCAACCCTGCTTAGCTTCCAAGATCTGATGAGATCAGGTGAATCTTTACTCAGATTCATTTTATAACCCAGAGCTTTGGGGATGAATGCTTTTGATTTCAAGTTGGAAGTCCATGGCCAGGGCTGCTCTGCTCTCTAAGCCTTTTAAGAGCTGCCTGGGCTTCAAGAAGCAGTAGGTGAAGTTCTCTGTAGTCATCCGATACCATTATGATGTGCCTTTTTGTACGCAGATCGAATTGCTGTCAGGAAGTAGAGCCTATAAAAATTGGCAGCCCTACTCTTAGCAGGATGAATTCAAAGCAGGGATTTTGACACGTTTGTAGTAAATCCTTACTAAAAGAAAATACTGCTCTGGGATAGATGCGAAGAGTTAAGGCTGTCAGTTAGGTTGCCCTGCTTATTGTTTTATACAGCCAGCAAATTATGGCGTTAAAATCCTTCACAGAATTTTGAAACTACACTTCAGATAAACAGACCTCATCCTAGATACATAAACTGATGGTAGCTGTCATATGCAGCAGCCTGGCATGCAGAAATGTAGTAACCCTAACCTTTTTCTTGGCTTGGAGACGTGATTTCCGGTTGTGTGTGTGTGTGTGACCTGTTAAATTTCCACATGTCAGGTTGCTATTAAAGGCAAAGGAAATGGAGGCAGTTAGAAAGTTGGCTAGCTCATGGAGAATATGAAAGCTGCCATCAAGAATGTCTGTACCAAAGAAAAGGTTCATTTGAAGTATCAGTTCAGAATTATTTTTAGCATGATTACCCCCCTGCTTCCGCCTCACCCCGGATCTCAAGAATAGGAATCAGATGTGTTCTGCCATCCTTACCTTTGTAGAAGGGGGTTTGTGTGTCAGTTCCATCTTCCTTTGTTTCTTTCTTTTTTAATGAAATGCTAGAATTCTCTCGTGCCATGGGTTTGATTTGAAACGGTCAAATCTGGAGTGCAGCGCTGGAGAGCATACTTAGGATATCTTCATCGTTATAGCAGTGTGTTAACTACTGTATTTAAATCATCCTGATTTGTCCTCTTTCTCAAGAACATAGTTCGTACTAGATCAGACAAAGGACCACTTAGTCCAGTAGGTAGATAGGTAGGTGGCTGAAAAGAAACTAATGGTCCACTGCCAGGACTTGGTTTACCTTCTGCCCTTTCTGCTTTGAAGGCATGTGTTCACGTAATTATAGTACCGTGCCTGTGAAAATCAACAGACAAGAGTCCCAAATGATCATTAAATCTGATCTAAAGTGATGATCAGTTCTGGGATGCTGTCTGGATTTAATTAGGGGCTATTTTAATGTTTGTGATTATGTTAGTTTTGTTGTTTTCTTTGGGATGAAGTTTTCTTGCTTGGTTAGTTCGTAATTTTAAGGGCAGGGAATTGATTGTGGCTTGAGGTAGTGTCTTGACAACCTGGCAGTTACTGGCTATGACTTTGTTCCCATAAGCCACTGAGTGAGTTTAAACCTAACTAAGTAAGGCTTGGTGGGGGCAGACCTGTTCTGAGGAACAGTGTTTGCACCAGAGGTGTTTGCAAAATGGTAAACTGCTTTGTTTCATGCTGGAACGTTTAGCTTTTGGAATACTGTGCTGCATGAGCTGTTCAGACATTGTGCAGATTCCCTGGCTTCTCTAGATTTCTCAGGATTAATATTCTACCCATTCCTTCAAATCAATAAGTAATTAATTTAGACATGTGACCATATGCTTATTAGACTAGATAATCGGTGTTATGAGTGCAGCCTGTAAAGAAAGAGGACTGGGCCTAAAGGAACAAGAGAAAGTGGTGCAAACGGTTATGATAGAAGAGCCTCCCTCTTGTGAAAAGGGTCCAATCGTTTAGTCTTTTGCAAAGTACTACAGCCGCCACTGTCAGCTTGCAATTAACAGAGTGTCGCTGTTAATTCTGTTCCTTAGCCATCTGTGATGAGCTTTCCAGAAACTGCCAAGTAGAATTGCCAGCTCTCCTGTTGCTTAAACCTTCGTGGTGGGGGAAAGTTCTGCAAAAGATGATATTTTTCTATCATCTTTAACAAAGAAGCAAGCTACTTAGGCTTACTTAGCACTTCAAAAAATGATGCAACCATACTGTTGCATCTTGCATGAATTCCCTTTCTGTACTACTGGTTCTTAACCCTGGGATTTTCTTTTTGTTTCAGAAGATGCTATTTAAGAAAAGCTGTGGAGCAAAGTCACGAGTGATCAAAATCCGTGTAAGTTTGCCCTGCATTTTCTGGTGGGTTACCTCTTTGGTAAATCAAGTTGTCTCTCTTGGCTGATGTCCTGGGTAGTGGACCATTTCATCTGAGAGTATTCTTCAAGACAGTTAGGTTAAATGCTGGAGTTTGACCATTTCATCTGAGAGTATTCTTCAAGAATATGTAGGAATAGCCACAAAGTGTCTTGTGTGGCACTTTAGTCTTTATTAGTAAGGACTCATGTAGGTTGATGATTCACATGAGGTTCACAGGTAGAGATGGAAGAAAAAAAATACTACTCTTAAGTAGAGAGAAATTCAGTTGTAAACTCTTGGACGGTGGGCACTGAAGATAACTATGCAGGATACAGCTGAGATACCCAGAGAAGAGAGCTGGAAAGGCCTCTGTATAAGAGGGTTTTCATGTGGATCCATTTGGCCTTTTTTCTTTGTTCTAACTATGTCTGTCAACACCTTACACACGCCCATGCCACTGTTGTTGTTGTTTTTTAAAGCCCTGTGCTTTGTAGCACAACTCCCTTGCCAGTGATTCCCCTTTGATAAATCGTATAGAGCATTTTTGTCCCGTTACTAAAGCCCTGTAGAGACCAAAGCATTTTTGAAGTACAGTATTCTTTGATAGCCGTGTGGCCAGTAAACAGGCTTAAAAAACACAGGAACACAAGGTCTGCAATGTTAGAATGGCTCCTGTAATACAAGAGGTATTCTCTAGACACTGTGTCACTTTTAAGAGAAGGCAGTTTTCTCAGATGGGAAGTGAGGATGAGATGAGAAAGGACCAAGGAAACTGCAGGCTAGAATAGACAACTGCAACTTTGTTTTCAAAATGTCCCACTTGATTTGTTTTATTTTTTCTTAACAGTTCTTCTGACACAACAGTAAAGCTGCTTATGTTATAGTGATTGTGTTCAGCCATTAAATACCTACAGTTTGAGTTGTAAATCCTAGTTAAAACATATAACATGCTCCTGATACGGTATTCTGTGTCCTCCTGGAAATCTACATAAGTTTTATACACAGAAATAGGATAAAGGATGGTGGTCCTCTATATGTGATGCTGTCTGAGTATCAACATTAATATGTACATTTTTATTCTGTCCTTTTCCTAAAGTATTCAGAGCTACATACCTGATCCTCCCATCCTCCATTTCATCCTTGCAATAGCCCTGGGAAGTAGGTTAGTTTGAGACAGACTGGTTTCCTAAGGTCACCCAGTAAGCTTCATGGAGGAGAAGGAATTTGAACCCAGGTCTCCTTGCTCCTAGGTAACTGCCATGCCACATCTTCCCTGTGTTTTTGAAAAAGGAAGTACCAGCTAGGCAGGGTCCCAATTCTGATTACGTTTGCGTTCTGTTTGATGTTGTTGGCTGTGGAAGTGGAAGCAAGACAGACACCTTTTTGCTTGTCTGCCTGTCTACTATTGGCTGTGACACCTGAAAGCATCTTTGGAGGCCACAGAAATATGCAGCCATCTTTAGGCTCATGTATATATTGCACTATTCTGTTGTTTTGATTGTAGGTTGCCCCTGTGGTACATCTGCACTCATGAAGTGGGTGTAATTTTTATTTCAAACTACCTAGTCCTTCCTTCTAAGAACTGGATCTTCAGGATTGGTTTTAAAAAAATACAGGCCCACCCTCCAGTAAAGTAGCTTCTAATATGTTCTATTAATAATATAAAATCAACATAGTAGAAAATGTTAAAAAATCACCTACAGCTATCTGGTTGTCAGCAGTACTGAACTCACAAAGCTGCTTCTTTCCTAGGGTGGTCTGTGACTTAACATGGGGGACCAGTGTCTATTTAGGCCACAGCTATGCTCTTGTTATCCCTGTCAATTATCTGCTGTTCTAGCTCTATGATCTTGAGGGCCCACTGTATACAAGATCCCAAAATAATGATAGCTGGGCTCTCTTCTGTATATCTGTATCAGACCAACACCTTCCCACCAACACTCAAGGGCTCACATTACTTCAGACAGAAAGAGAAATGATGGGTTATATATTATTAGCATGATTATAGGGCTTGATTTGTGGCAGGTAGTTCCAATGGCTCCATGTTTGAAGGGATAAGCTCTGGCACAATGATGAAGGTACACTTACACATGTGCAGAGGCTTTGGGTGTGAGCTTCAGACCAGATGGTATGGATAACTAATTCCCTAGAAATGATGCACTGCATAATTGACCACCTAATTGTGGTAGATTCTTTGTAATGCAAATGTGTTACGAAATACGGGTTGGAATCAGATCATAACCTTCTTTCCCTTATTTCTTCAGTCCTCTGAGCTCCTGGGGATTTGGCCCAGAGCCCTAGAATGACTTCCTTGCTTTATCTCTGGTTTCTGTAGCCTGAAAAGCCATCACTACAGCATATTGCTGAAATTTCTTCTTCTGAAAACAGGGAGTTCTTTCATTGTAGAGGGCAGGGAGGGCTATGAGGCTTAACCTATTCAGCAAAGGTTTACATAGTACTGAGTGAGTATAGTGTATCGTGTTATGGAGCAATATAGGTCTGAGGAGTAGGGGTGTGCAAAAAAAATTCAGTAAAATTCGGATTTATTGAACCCGAATTTTTTTTGGAAACCCGAAAAAAACCGAATATCTATACTGGTAAAGCATAAATATCCGATAATTTCCAGGAAACCCAAAAGATTCGGGTCCATTATATCCAATGGGGCCATTGAAGTCAATGGCAAAAATCCTCTGGAAAGTTAGAATTCTCACTCTCCCATGCAACCTTGCTGTGTCACCTTGGGCTAGTGATGAACTGTCAGCCTAACCTGTCTCATAGGATTGTTGTGAGGATAAAATGGAACCGTAAAGTCTGATGTAAGCCACTTGGGTCTCAATTGTGGAGAAAGGCAGGGTAAAAATGAAGTAAATAAACTCAATCAAGTGCAATGGCTGTCCTCTTTTAAGGCCCCATTGGTGGAAGCTGCGTGAGATGACAAGATTTTTAATCATATTTTCTCAGTGCCTTCCTACAATTTGGTCCTGAAGTTCATTTGAAGAAACTGAGGCAGCTAACATTAATTAAAACGAATGAAAATCCTTGCTTATTGTCACATCATTGTCATAACATTGTTCATGGTCACAACTGTAGAAAAAAGAAGTAAGAACAAATTTGCGGTCAGGACATAGAGATCTTGAGAGGAGAATGTGTATTACTTTATCAGTATGCTGATTGAAGCACATTGTCAGGAACCAGGAAACTGTTGTGTAACATTGAAAGCATGGGCTGTATTTTGTAGTGTGTGTAATGGTCCCCATTACACAGATAAGCACAGTGTCCACGTAGGTTAGGGGTATCTCTCTTTAGTAATGCTTCTTTAGGTACTATACCAAGAAAAAAGCAGCTGGACAGAAGACGAAAGGAGGAAAAGAACAAATTCAGTTGAGGGTACAGTAGTCTTAGTTTGTTTATGGTAATAAGGAATAAGGCTAAAGGAAGGTTTGTGAAAGAGAAAGGGAAGGGCTTGAAAATGTGAGGGGGTCAGTCAATATAGTTTGGGTGTTCCAAGTGTGCTAGCTAGGCTTATGAGGCAGCACTGGAGAACAGGTGAAGTTGTTGGACTGAGTAGTGAAATTTGTGTGAATGCTGGAGTTTGAGCAGAAAGAACAAAGTTAATTGAACCAGTATGTAGTGACTTAAGTGTGCAGAATGAGAAATTAGGCAAGGACGTTGGACAGACTTGAGGAGGGAAGTACTAGAAAGCACCATCTCAATGCCCTTGTCAGTTTGGGACAAGAGTTGATGCAAACTGATACTTCTCCACTGAAGCTTCATTCCCCCATCTTGCTCATTACAAAGTATTTTGTCCTCTTGAGATAGTAATCCATTTTCCAAAAGCATCCGTAGACTGGTCAAGGGATAGCCAAAGGTGCTTCTTTCTGAATATAGCTGCATGGACTGAGTGTGGAATTCCCTAGTACTCTAAACTAGGGGTCTGTAATCTGGCTCTAAAGCCAAATGTGACTCTGTGCAGAACCAAATATGGCTCTTAAAAAACCTTTAAGATATTTTGGAGGGGTAGGTGGGATGGTAGAATAACTGGTATGTAAAGGGAATGGCCTCCTGCCAACCTAGCAGTTCGAAAGCAAGAAATTGCAAGTAGATAAATAGGTACCACTTTGGTGGGAAGGAAACAGCGTTCCGTGCGCCTTGGTGTTTAGTCATGCCGGCCACATGACCACGGAAACATCTTCGGACAGCGCTGGCTCTTCAGCTTTGAAACGGAGATGAGCACTGCAACCCTACAGTTGGACTCGACTGGCTTTCGAGCAAGGGAACCTTTACCTTTAAAGGGAATGGCAGGCAAAAAAAGGGACGAAAGAGCTTCCTAGAGATGCTTTACAGAAAGGGAAATGAGAGCCTTAAACACTTGCTACTAATCCAAATGTGACCCACAATGCAAATTTAGGGCAGTGCACTAAAACAATCTTGTGGGGTGTTCCTGTGTATATTTGGTACTTATTGTGAGATCTGGTGTATGTTGGTTTCTAGTACAGAGCTCACAACAACCAGTGCTTTGGCTGCAGAAACTTCATGGATTATTAATCAGCAGGTCACTTATCAGTAATGTTAAGTGGAACTGTTTCAGTTATGCAAATAGGCTCTTTTATACTGGTTCTTTGGTGATCTTTTGCTCTGAACTTTGATGCATTTTGGCTCTGATTATAAAAGGCCGTTCCCGCTCTAAACCGCTGTTTCTCTAACTTTAGTAACGATTTAATTTTTGTTAAATAGTTCCACTATGTACTCTGCTTTTCTCTTCCTGGCACCCAGCACATGCTGGACAGCCTCTTTACTTTATTAAAAGCAGAGGAAGGGAGTTAGTGGCCATATCTTTGTTCCTTTACTTCTTCATCCCTGCTGGCTCTTTGCCTGGGCAGATGAAGAAGGGCATACAGTAAGCCACACATGGGGAGGCCTCTATCCTTTCATTAGACCCAGGGCCTTCTTGACAGGTTAGAGGCCACTACATCTGCCTTGGTCACCATCCCAGCCATTTCCACCTTGATGCTGCCCCTACCTTCTGCAGTCAGCAGCACCGTAAAGACAAATGGATCTTCTATTCCTGCTCACCCATCCCAGGAAGGTGGTTAGTCTCTCTTCTGACAAGATGGCTGGGCATTACTTGTAGACCCCAGTTTGAGAAACTGCGCTTGAACAATCCAGTTGCCTGTTTTTCGGTGTCCTTAGGTTTCTTCTGAAAGATATCGCTGCCAGAAGCTGCTTGATAGAAGGTTCAGGTATTTGGGGCCCCCGTATTGCTCTGTCTCAATCAGATAAATGATTTTCTTGGCCTATTTCTGTGGCTAAGTTGCAACTAGATTTCTGTGGTTTAACACTCTACTCCCTCAGCTTGAATATCCTTTTTTACTCTTTCTGTTTACCTACATGTGCCTGGGCGTTTTTTTTTGAGAAATGTGGTACCGCTTTATTCATTAACATATTTTTAACATTCATACAGCACAAATGAGGTAGAAGGACAGTACTGCTAGTAGGATCATGTGTTCTTCAGATGAACTTTGAAAAAGCCAGGCTGCGATGTATCTAATGATAGGGAGGTCATTGCTTTGCTTTCCATAGCCAGTGCGTCAGCAGATCTCCTTTGTGAATTATGTGGGAATCTGGCTCCTATTTTTATGAATATTTTTGCTGTATGATACCCTGTGAGTCTGAGTCTTGGCCTTTGCCAGTAAAGCGGTTTGTCCCCAGGCAAGTGCTTTGGCCTGGCACGTGTAGAACTAGTGCCAACAACCCAGGCTATACCAAGATGCACTTTGTTCTCTCTTTTTAATTTTTTTAAGTTCTTTCTAAATGGGTAATATTGTCTGTCTAGATTGCTTAGCTGTGCGGAATTGCACTGCCTGGAGCTAATGCAAATTACAGGGCGTTCTGTGCAGGCACATCCACACACACACACTGCACATTGACTCCATAAGGCACTCATTCATTCCATGCTTTATAGATCCCAAGGCTAGAAGAGGCTGATTTGCATTAGGCATAAAGACTGCAAGTCTTAAAAGGGTATGTACCCCGTCAGGTCGCCTTTTGTAGCTATGCACGCTTGTATTGGTTGAATGCTCTTTGATTTCAGTGGAACTGCAGGAGAATTTCAAACTGGCACCTGTAGGCAGTGGAAAAAAGAGTAGAGGAAACCCTCTTTAATTAGTTTTATCTACATTGTAATAAGGTTAGTTGACTAGGCTCACCCTTAGCCCGGGTCGTTGATAGGTTAAATGGTCCTGTCCTAATTTGCTAGTTTGAGAGCTTTCAGACTTCAGTATTAGGCAGCCAGGATTTGGTCCTTTTCATCTGAATTGTCTTACTGCCAGCCCAGTACTATGGCCTGTCCTCTGACCAGGGGTGTAGCCACGATGGGGCACTTAGGGGCATGTGCCCCATCACTCGTGGCCCACGTCCTACAACTCCTGCTGCCCCTGCCTTTACCTGCTGGCCGCACTCGTTTGCCTCAGCCACTACAGGAGAAGGCGAGCCAGCCGGCCAGCCTGTGCAATTAATAATTGGAGGAATATGTGCTCTGTGCTACAGTAGTGTGTGGGCAAGGCCTGCTGCTAAAGTAGCACGGAGTGCATATTTGCCTAGTATTAATCGCACCAGCCCACCAGCTCTCCTTCTCTCTGAGAGCCAGTTTGGTGTAGTGGTTAAGTGCGCGGACTCTAATCTGGGAGAACTGGGCTTGATTCCCCACTCCTTCACTTGCACCTGCTGGATGACCTTGGGCAAGCCATAGTTCTGTCAGAGCTGTTCTTGAAAGAGCAGTTTGCGAAAGAGCTCTCTCAGCCCCACCTACTTCACAGGGTGTCTGTTGTGGAGAAGGGAAGGGAATGGAGTTTGTAAGCTGCTCTGAAACTCCGAGTGAAGAGCAGGGGTGTAAATCCAGTCTTCTCCTTCACCTTCTCATCCTCATCTCCCAGGTTGAGTGAGTGGGCAGATGAGGCAGGCAGGCCTCACTGCCGTCATGTGACCGGGTCATGTGCTGGCATCAGCACATGGCTGGGTCACATGACTGCAGCAAGGTCTGCCTGCCTCATCCGCTTGCTCGCTGCCCTGTTGCCTGGCCGGGCAGAAGGAGAGCCAGCCGACGCAACTAATACTCGGTGAGTATGCGCTAGGTAAGGCAAGGAAAAACCCTTCTCTTCTTCACCTGCCTGCCAACAGAATCTCTCTTTCTCCCCGACTCCCCTCCTCTCCCCTTCTTCCCCACCCCACAGGATTTCCCAATGCCCCACCAACCAAAGTTTTCTGGCTGCGCCCCTGTCTCTGACCTAAATCTGTGAATCTCCCCTTGGGCTGTTCAGGATGCCAACAGCTGCTGTTGTGTTTTTGGCTTGACTGTCCAGGCTCTCTTTGTTTGGGAGGGCATATGAACTTACCATAAAAGGGGAGGAGCAAAACTAGGAAGTTGCAAGCAATGAAATTAAATTCTTCTGTACACTTCAGTGGTTGTTTCCACTGGATCTATGAAGGAGGTGGTGGAGAGGATCTTCCCTACCTTCTCCAGGCAGCCTGCCTTTCTCAAAAATCCTTGTCTGAGAGTTGGGCGGCTCTGGCAAGCAAAATGCACCATAGTGTGGGGTTAGGGTTGCCCGGTCCTTCCAAGTCCCCAGCAGGGGACTTTGGGGGGCGTTACTGGATGGGGTGGGGACGTCCTCAACATGATGACATCATGCAGAAGTGATATAATCACGTTGGGGACCGAGCCCCCCCCACTTCTTGCCAAAAACATTTAGAGTCCCTTTAAATGCTTTTGGCAAGGGGGGGGGGGGGCTGCGCACACCTACCAGCTACTTCAACCAGCTGTTCCACTGTGTGAGCATCTACTTTTGAAATAACCCCCACCCGAACAAACAAACAAACCCCCACCAACTAGTAGCAAGACAAGAAGTAAAATGCTCTCACTGTAGTCAAAGTACAGTTCCAGCCAACCCCACCCCAGCCCCATAACTGCAGAAGGACAAGCAAATGGAGCCTCCCTCTCAAGTTAAAAAAAAGGACAGTTCTCTGCACAAATGACTTCTCAATAGAAACCTATGCCAGTAAAGTTCTGCTGATGAAATGCATTACAAATGGCCCCCTTCTCTACATTTCACATGCTTATCCTCTGGGCTTTACATCATAGGGCAGTGAAAGCATTTATTAATGCAAGCACTGTGCCAGGAAGAAAAAGTCTTTCACTCCCCCCAACTTGAGTTTTCAGTGAAAACCCAGATCTGGCGAATTTCCTGTAATGCCTGATTGTGGGTCACTCAGCATAATGTGTCTCTCTGGAACTTTTCAGAGAAGATCACACATTGTTCAGTTGCCCCTTTGTATAGTTGCCAGTGGCCACTTGACAACTTTGTAAATATAGTTGTGCTTTGTGCCCCCCCCCTTTATGAGGACATTGGTATGTTTATTGACCTTCTCAAATGGAGCCACCCTTTAGCAACATTCCAATAACACAAAGAAGAAGCTGAGCTGTGACTTGTCCTCAGCTTAGGTAGCATATCTGGGCTTTTCTTCTACTGCTTGAAAGTTGGTGGAGGGAAAGGCATTAGGATGCCAAACTCGAGACTGAGCTAACCAGGTAGGAAACTAGCCTGGCAGTGGTTAGGTGAAGATCAGAGATGCAGATGAATTGGAGACATGATTCCAAATGATATATCAAGAAATTGCAGCATGTGCCCTCTCTTTGTCTAGAAAGAAGGCCTCTTATACAGTGGCTTTTCTGCGTTGATTTCCTTTTTGCATGGACAACATCAACTTTGTTGCATAGTTGCTGTCAAACCATGTCCAGGGAAAGCTTTGTAGAAGCTGGGGTTGGGAAGGGAGAACTCAGCTGGAAGGTTAATGATGGCATGCTCCATCACACGCACTTTCTAGCAAAGGGAACAGTGTACCACAGATCACTTGTACATCATTCAGTTTAATATATACCATCATGTGCCAATAAAGCCTTCTACTGTCTACATTAGACAACAGTGTGAGTCTCTGTATGAAAGAACCAATGGATGCAAATCAGATGTAAGAAATCTGAACATCCATAAACCTGCGGGAGAGCATTTTAATTTCCCCGGACATACCATTGCAGAACTGAAAGTCACTGCTCTACCAAAAAATAAAATTAAAAAATCACATGGAATAAGCAATATGAAAGTTCTCAGTTAGGACACATCAAGAAGCTAAATGCCACATGTCATCCTGGCTTAAACAGAGACTTGCATTTCCTTACAATAATCTTTAATAGCTCTACAGGCTATTAAAGGAGCTGCTTTAAAAAAAATTAATTGGCTGTTCTTGTTTTATCATACCGTAACCTTGTACCAACACCACTGTAACTGTTTATCCTACTTCATCATTATTGCTTATCTGTTCAAGCCTCTGACCTCTCTCACCATCCCTTATGCATAACTACTAAGTGAGATGATTTATGATGGGATTCACACCTAACCTGCCTGAACTGTCCCTCCACCTTTCCTCTAGAAGAATTCCCAATATGATTATTTCCTCTTCACATATCTGAAGAAGTGAGCCGTGTCTTGTGAAAACTTGTATTGAAATAAATGCTATTAGTCTTTAAGGTGTCACTGGACTTTTGATTTATTTTGCTGTGGCGGATTAACATGGCTACCCCTCTGGAGCATTTTAAGAAGGCTGTCATATCAGGCTGTACCCTAAATCTACAGTCTGTGATCCAGAGCCATACCTAGCTGATTTGCGCCCAAGGCAAGAGTATAAAATCGCACTCCCCTATTCTTCTGCAGTAGTTATTTTGGTAAAAAAAGTAAAACAATAATAATAGTAATAAAATACATTAACAACAAGAATGATAACGATACGTTTATTTTAATCATGATATACTTTTTCTGTGCCCTCCGCTTTGTGTGCCCAAGGCAAGTGCCACATTTGCCTTATCCTTGTTACAGCTCTGCTGCAATCACAGTTATGCAGAGTTTTGTGTTTGAAAGTGCTCACAAGAAATTCATTAAGAAGAGGTGGTTGTCTATCTGACTTCAAGCACCTCAGGCCAGACACATTTGCTTATGAAAACTAAAAAGCTAATGCATGATACCCTATGCATTATCTTTTTTTTTTTTTGTATTTTTATTTGCATATGTGTATGCACCTAGAAGTCTTGGTGACCTCTAGTGACTGACCCCCACTGGCAGCCTGGAGGATATTCAGAGAGGTGGCTGAATAAAGCCTGCCCCCACCTCCTGCCTCTGGTATTTCAAGGAGCCTCCCATCCAAGTACTTGCCAGAGTTGACCCTGCTTAGCTTCTGAGATCTGGCGAGATTAGGCTTGCCTGGGCTATCCAAGTCAGGGCACTCTATGTATTATCTTAAGTGAGCATGTTGGGTGTGAACTATGTGAGGTCAGGGAAACCACCATCAAGTAATCCTTAACAGTCCCTCATCTTTTTTGTTTTACCCTCTAACACTTCACATATAACATTACCCTTTAACTTTTTTACTCCTTAACATAAATGGCCCTGCCTGCCTCCGTTCCTGAGGCCGTGAAAGAACTTTTTTGGGGCGAGGGATGACTGACTCGCTTGATCCCTATCACATGACATTTTGGGTGCTGTCTGTTGTGTGGTAGAGTTGTCTAAAAGTGATTTTTACTGTAAGCCACCTTGGGTCTTGCTGTACAGGAGAAAGGCAGGGCAAAAATCAGTCAACCAATAAAAATGCTTTAAATCATCTTATACTATTTATTTATTTATTTATTTACTTCCAATTTGTACCCCGCCTTGCCAGTACAAACTGGCTCAAGGTATCTTACAGATGTCGAAATACAGTACGATCAATAAATACTATAAAATGCATAATAAAACAATTACATAAAGTGCTAGTACAAACAGATGGCGCCGCTTTCCTATACACGATCCAGTTAGAAAAGACCATCCGACATTGTAACAGGGCCGTGTCATATTCTACTTACGATGGTACATTCATCAGTGGTGGTTCCTAATCGAAGGCCTGGTGGAAGAGCTCCGTTTTACAGGCCCTGCAGAATTGTAAAAGGTCCCGCAGGGCCCTAATGTCCTCCGGGAGCTCATTCCACCAGTGTGGAGCTGCCACTGAAAAAGCCCTGGCCCTCGTGATGGCCAGTCTGACGTCTTTTGGGCAAGGGAGAGTCAGGCAATCTTGCATCCCTGACCTCCGTGCTCTCTGGGACACATATGGGGAAAGGTGGTCCCTCAGGTAGGCAGGCCCCCGACCATATAGGGCTTTAAAGGTCTTTAAACCAGCACCTTGAAACGAATTGGTATGCTATTGGATTTGAGACAAGGGCAGCGCCATGTAGAGAGTGTTGCAGCAGTCTAATCTTGAGGTGCCCATAGCATGGATCACTGTTACCAGGTCATTGCGTTCAAGAAAAGGAACAAACTGCCTAATCAGCCGCAGAGGGTAAAAGGCTGACTTGGCAGTGGCTGCTACCTGGGCCTCCATTGTTAAATAGGCATCCAGGAGCACACCCAAACTTCGGCGCTGGCACCCAAGGTGCCCCATCGAAGGTCGGTAATGGGATCCCTACTCCTGAGCCGCTCCGACTCAGGCACAGGGCCTCCGTCTTCTTTGGATTCAATTTAAATCGGCTCAGTCTAAGCCAGCCCGCCACGTCCTGAAGCGCCCGCTCCAGGTCATCTGGGGTAGAGTCGGACTGACTGCCCAACAACAGATATAGCTGGGTGTCATCGGTGTATTGATGGCACCCTAGCCTATGCCTCCAGGCAATCTGGGCGAGGGGACGCATGTAGATGTTAAATAACATCGGGGATAACACCACCCCTTGAGGGACCCCACACACCAGCGGGTACCTCTTGGATGTCTGTTCCCCAACCACCACCCTCTGTCCCCGACCTTGGAGAAAGGAGACGAGCCATTGTAAGGCAAGCCCCTGAATCCCATTGTCTCCCATTGTCAGCGAGGCAGTGGATCAGCAACTGATGGTCGACCATGTCGAATGCCGCCAACAGGTCCAACAACAACAGTGCCGCCATGCCGCCTCGATCCAGGTGCCTCCGGAGGTCATCTTTGAGGGCGACCAGTGCCATCTCCGTCCCATGGCCTGGCCGAAAGTCGGACTGGAATGGATCTAGCATGGAAGTGTCATCCATAAAGCTCTGCAGCTGAATCACCGTGGCTCTCTCAAGGAATTTGCCCAAATAGGGCAAATTGGAGATCGGCCGGATTTAGATCCAACTGGTGGCCTTTAGTATTCCAGGTTTTCAGGACCTTTGTGACCAGTATGTTAGACCGATTACCCCATGTTCTTTTCATACCTGCTTCCTGGGGGATTTCAATCAAGAGGCATAACTCTGCTCTAGCCTTTAGAGTTGTAACAGGCAATCCTTTAAAAACAAACAAACAAAAGCGCCTCTTGTTGCCTTGAGAATGTCTGGCCTGTGGGGGTCTGAGAATTTGTTCTTTAGGCCAGTGGCACTCACTCTACAATGACTATCCATCAAAAGAGCAACATTTCCTACCATCTCTGGCAGGAGGGCTGCTGCTCAGGGAGGCTCTCAGCTGACCATTTCTTCTGTAAGCAGTCGTTTCAGTGTGGGAACGACAATCCCCACCAGGCAAGGGCCTTGTCCACTTTTTTGAACTATGGGGCTAGTGCCACATTGGGGATTAGTGCTCAGAAGAGCCACAGGAGACATATCAGAGTCACAAGTGGCTCCTGAGCCCCTGAGTGAATTCAGTGCCTTAGGCTAGTCGTTTTCAGCTATTGATGTGACTCTCAGTCTCTGCTTGTGTTCAACTGCAAATCATTTGGGTCTCTAGAAATTTCGACACAAGTTCTGAAAACTCACAGGAACACAGTAGTCTCCTCCATGTGAATCCAAGCAGTCTTGTAAGAATTTTCACTTCCAGGTGTCTTGTTGCTTTGTTAGCATCAAGACCTATTACTAGTTGCTGGATGAAGTAAGTTTGGAGGGAACAGAGATAGCCATTTTGTATGAGGTCATCCTAATTGCCTGACATCTCTCAAAATGCTAAGGTAAGGATCGATTAGTTATGAGGTAACCTTAAATGTGTTCCTGTTCTTTAAAGAGAAGAACATTGTCATTAAAGAAAGATACTTTGCCAGAATCAATCAGAATCTTTTTGCAGGTTTTTAATTTACTTCTGTACAGTACAAGGTATTACAGTACAGGATTCTAATATTAAGTGTGTTCTTAGCCCTGGTGCCCTACCACCGCCATTCGCAAACCAAGGTGGCATTTTACAATTAAAAAGGCCAGTGCCGTTTCTAGGATTTGACTCTAGCCATCACTCTGCCCTGACAAATCATGCTCTGTTAGCCCTACACACTGCCTAATAGCACGAATGGCATATTTTAAGAGCATCAATTCACCAGCTGCCTGCTGTGGCATTATGGATGTTGTGTGCTCTGGCAGGCCCTAGAGCAGGAGGGTAACATAGCAACCTCTATTCAGAGCTAAAGGGGTAGAATTAATCAGACACATTTGTCCCTCTTCTGTGAGAAAGACTGCCTGCCAGTGTGTAAGAGAAAAAGTGGACAAGGGGTCTGGAACTGCCCTCCATTTTGAAATGCCAACCAAACAAGTGTGGCAAAACAAGCAGCTGGGTAATATAATAGTCAGATATGGGAAGGAAAGAGAGAAGAACTCAGTGTAACTATGCAAAGTCTTGCATTTAAAGGTAGAATAAGGTGGGGCTTGCTCATCAAGTCTCATGGATGGAATAAACAAGGCTTCACAGTAGGAAACCTAAGGTGACAGAATGTGACTCATGCTGAAGAGAGAAAAGAATGGGAAGGCTAAAAGATGCAGAATTCATAAGCAGCTGGCTTGTGGTGAGAGCTGGTGAGAGCCAGTTTGGTGTAGTGGTTAAGTGCGCAGACTCTAATCTGGGAGAACCGGGTTTGATTCCCCACTCCTCCACTTGCACCTGCTGGATGACCTTGGGCAAGCCATAGTTCTGGCACAGCTGTTCTTGAAAAAGAGCAGTTTCTGTCAGAGTTCTCTCAGCCCCACCTACCTCACAGGGTGTCTGTTGTGGGGAGGGGAAGGGAAAGGAGTTTGTAAGCCGCTCTGAGACTCCTTTGGGTTGTGAAGGGCGGGGTATAAATCCAATTCCTCCTCTTCCTCCTTCATATTTCACCAGTGCCTTCATTATGAGGACTATCAGGTATATTGTGGTCAAAAATAAGTGGAGACTTATCACAGTTTCAAAAAATTTTAGGTTTAAAACAGTATTCTGCAGAGGATAGGTCACCAGAGGCTCTACAAGAAAAGGCTGGTAAGGTAAGAAATGAGGCCACAGGAAGCTGTTTCTTATGGTCTTTCAAGGAGTAGTGTTGCTTTGATGCTTCAACACAGAATGATAGCACTGAGAAAATCTTCACTAAGGGAAGCTAAGAGAAAAAAAGCACTTCTGGAATGCTGGTCATATTCCTGTTAGGTGAGTGGAAGGGAGGCAGATAGGGTTACCAACCTCCAGGTCAGACCTGGAGTTCTCCTGGAATTACAACTGATCACCAGACTACAGAGATGCATTCCTGTGGGGAAAATGGCAGCTTTGGAGGGGGAGGCTCTGTGAGATACCATGCGGTCTAGAGGAAATGGAAATCCCTGCCCATGCCTCATCTACCACTCTCCAGGAATTCTCTAAGCTAGAGAACTAGGGTTCTCTAGGGTTGCCAAATCTCCCATGGAGACGGGGGTCCCCTGCCACCAGGCATCACTGCCCCACTGCCAATCAGCTCACTGGTGAGGCGACTTACTCAGAAAAAAGCAAGGCCCAATCGATGTTGCAGCAACATGTCTATGTCACTTCCAGTGTGGCCCGGAAGTGACAACATCACATCGACAATGTTGGGGCAACACTCTGGTATTTGAGCCAATCTATGGTAGAAACCAAATTTACCATAGAGTTTTTGCCCAAATACCAAAGGATCACCCCAACATCACTATTTGATGATGTCACTTCCAGGTCCCATCAGAAATGATGTAGACATGTTGCTGCAGCATTGGCTGGGTCTCCTTTCCGCTCCCGGTAAGTCCCCCTCATTCCCCGCCAGTTATCAGGAGGGACCTGGCAACCCTGTGGACAACCCCAGTAGGACTTGAGAGTTGGTGAAAGTTCCAACCTATTTTCATCACATCTGTGCATTCCTGAGCATAGAATGGAAAGCCCTCATTTCTGATGGCACAGTTCCCAAGGATTCCTCATTTTCAATGGGATGGCTTGTAACTATACAACTGAGAAGAGCAACAGGGTTTATAAGCAAAAGTGAATGAGGAGAGATTTCACAGAAATGGTCAAGAACCATGCCATTGGTCCAGGCACAGGCAACAGCAAGGGAGAATAGGTGGAATAAAACTGAGTGAGAATGTTAGAGTTTGAGGAACCAAGGATATAAATGCAGAAGGACTAGGATGGGCAAGATGATGATGATGATGATGATTATTACAATATAGAAGGGCAAGGACTTTGTAGTGGAAGGAGATGAAAACCAGAGCAGGGATTTGTAGAAGGGTGTCATATAGGCTAAAGCAATTACCATTGCACCAGAGGTGATAATTAGAAGGAAGCTTTAATTTGTAGGCAGACTTTGCCTTAGAGATACCGTATTGGTGTGCCATTTAAGAAAAAGAGTGCCAAGAGTACTTTTCTGTATTGGAAACACAGATTCTTAAAATAATTACAGCAAAAAGACTAAGAACCAAGACAAGGAAAAAGGAAAGGAAAGCCTGGGCATTGCTTTCCATTTCATTGGTAGGTGTGGAAGACACAGCATACTATTAAGACTATGCTACAAAAGGAGTCATCTCAAACAACCTCAAGGTATTAACTAGAGAGAACAGGATGGGAGAGCCCAGAGAGACGGTTTACTTCTTCTGCTAGGAACCCCAGAGACTGGCATTGTTTCCCGTTACAACAAGCAAACCAAGGCTAGTTTCCACTGAAGGGACTGTGGGATTTGGGGGTGAGGGGGGGGGAAGCGAGCCAGAAGTCACAGGCACTATTAACACATCTCAATACTGTTCAGAAGCAAGGGAAAAGAAATCACTGTTCCACAGGTGGGTTCAACTGCAGTAATAAAAGCACTATGTAAGACACACTGCCTTGGAAGAGTTTCAGTAGAGCTGAGAAAGGGTTAACTGAGGGCTTTCTGCCTGCAGAGTGTGTGCTCAGACCTAGATAAGCTAGAAAAGAAAAGGGGGAAAAAGCTGGTGGTTTACTTTCTTAAAAGGCTGCCTCTCAGCTTCCCCTGAAGTAAAAGCTCTCATTTCCTATACTAGGCAACAGGTTGCATTACTGAGGAGATGAGCTGGACAATCTAATAGACCCTCTCCTACGACAAAGAGTTGGCCCTATTGGCAAGTTAAGCAGAGAAATTTTCTGTTCAGGCCTTAACTGTTGATTCTAAGTAAAAATCCATTAGGACCAAAGACTAAACATCAGGATATGGTGAATACCTTGTAACAGACATGACCATGAAGCATCAGAGGTCACTTCAGGATAAAGATATGCTAAATGTGGTGAAAATTCCTAATTTTTGCAAGAGGGCCATCCATCCAAGCTAGCTGAATAAACTCGGGCATTCAGGAAAGCTGGAGGAAGCAGGAAAAGAGGAAGCAGGGGTATCGTGAGGATGCCTGGGAACATGTAGTGCATAACATTGTCTTCTTAGTATATTGTAGTTTCGATTGGGTCTTGCTTTTGAAGACAGATGGGGGATCAGTTATGCTCAGCGAAGTGGGAGAGCTGGCCTTAAGCGCTAGTTTGGTTTTGCATGCTTCAGATTAGTGACTAGACCTATCCTATGGGCTTGGCCTGAATTGGCATGCTTGGGACTAGTTTGGTTTTTCAGATTAGTGACTAGACCTATCCATGGGCTTGGCCTGAATTGGCATGCTTGGGGGAAACCAGAACCCATGGTAAAAGGAATGACAGTCTCTGTCAGTGACTGTAAACATCTCCTCAGTGGCCCTTAAATGTCAGGAAATGCCTCTGTTGAAGCAAGTGAAGGAAGGGAGAAGATAGCTTAGAGCTGGGGTGTCAAACTTAAGGCCCATGGGCTGGAAGTGGCCTGCCCATGGCTTTAATCAGGCTCACAGCTCTTCTCTTTTCCCTGCTCCCACTCCTGTCCTCACCCTTTAAAGCCTGAGGCTGCCAAAGTTCCCAGCTCAGTCTGGTCTTGTCTTTGCCTGCTTGGGCAGGAAGCTCTTCTGGGCTTGCAAAGTTACAAAGAAAATATGGAATGGATTTTTCCATTAAGGTGTCTGCACCAATGCTCCCTCTAAGCTGTGGAGTCCTGTGAGCAAAAATTCCACTTTGTGAGCTACTTGCATTAAACTTGTGAGTGAGCGATTTGGCTACTGCATAGATTACTTTGCTCTGGAGCCCTCCTTCCTGAGCTAAGGAAAAAACGTGTGAGCCAGAGGCTTAAAAACTGTGAGCTAGCTCACACTAACTCAGCTTAGAGGGAACACTGGTTTGCACCCAGACAGGGTACTCTGGGACTCTTTCTAGCAATAGAAACAGTGCCCTGGGATGACAGGGCACAGAGTAGAATGACAACTCCTGGGAGTAGCAGCAGTATTTTGGGAATGGAATTCCACTCTAGTGGCCCTCATTCCAATCTCCGAACACTTCTGCTACACCCAGGGACTATCATTTCACTCTGATGGCTGTCTTTCCAGTCCCAGAATAGTCTGTATGGGCCCAGAGACTTTAATGGGAAATCCATTTCACATTTTTTTTTGCAACGTTGTCTGTGCTGTGCTGCCATGTATTTCAATGGAGTGGAGCTCAAGTAGTTTCACTTTCCAGTGTTTGTATACTAGAAGCTGCTTGCTGGAGTTGTCTTCTTGCAAATACAGGGTTGATGCTTTGAGCCAGCTTGTCTCTGCTGAATAGACATGAGAATGGGTGCCTGAGTAAGTACTCTAACCTGGTGTCATGGCTCAGGTGGAGTGTCACCTGACGCTGCCACCACTCTGGTGCCAGGCTCCTCTGAGAAGGCCCAGAGCACCTTCCCAGGCCTCTAAACCTCCCTTTTGGCCAAATAATAGGCGTGAGGACCAGGCAGAGTGAACAATAAAAATAATTTATTGTATAGGAGGTCAGAAAACAAGGTGCAGAATAATAACAGTAAGTGGGTGAATAAAAAAGAAATCAAATGCCCTAACACGTCTAAATATATACTGTCCCTAGCCCACTATTCCAAGTGGCACTAGACTGCTCACCCTTCCCTCAGGATGAGGGTCTCTTCCCTACAGCAGCCTCAGCCCCTTCTGGCTCTGTCCTCTGGGGAAAAGAACAGCTCTTCCTGCTGCTCCAGATCTTTTTTTCCAAGCCCTCCTCTTTTCTTATTGGTCAATTTTGGCTCCAAAACCTTTCAGGGGCTTCTGGGAGTTGTAGGCCCAGCCTCACCTACTTTTGAGTTTCCCGGGGGGGGGGGGGAGAGAAGCTTGCAATGCCCAGCCATTTTGTGTTCCTATATTCAGAGCATTTTATAATTTAAGTTTATAGTTTAGTTTCTGCTGTGATCCTTGTGCTTTTTCTTGATATTTTATTTTTAAAATTGCATTGCCAAATACCACTATTCCCCTATCTTTCCATTTTAGGCAGGCATCTCTTAATGGGTGAGGGAGGTTTGGGAGGTATCAGTTATCAAAGACTGTTAAATACGCAAAATATCGCAAGAGTTTTAATCATATTTGTATTTTAAGTATAAAAAAATTAACATCTTTAGTTGTGTTTGTATCTCTTATAAAGTTTATATCTCTGCTAGTTGGCATTACATTTTATGGCATGCCTGGCCTGGCCCCACAAAGTTCCATTTATGTCAGATCCAGCCCTTGTAACAAATGAGTTTGACACCCCCGGCTTAGAGTCTGGAGGAAATGGAGGTCCCTTCTGCATTTGCCAGCCACTCCAGATTTTCTCAGTGTTCGAGTTGAGGCAATTTTAAGTCCAGCAGGCTAAAACAGCAGCAACAGCAGGCTGAAACTGGGCTGACCACTGAAGGGAGGTAATGTAATGCAGAAAGGGGGGGGTAACTAGAATAAAAAGAAGGTAGGACTCAGTTTTAGTGCAGAATTGGGGGGGGGGACCCAACCCTGGATTTAAAAGTTTGAATTTGATTTTTTTGGATGAATAGTTTATTATGATTTAATATTCTATTTTAGTGCAGAATTACTTGGAGGACACCACGGTGTATATGGATTAAAAGGAGAGTGCAGAAAGGGCCGGAGATAGAAGCAGACAGACGGTCCTGAAACACCTTAATGCTGTAGGATCTCTTGTGGGGGGGCGATCTGGTGTGGGGTAGCCGATCTGCTGCCCTGTAGGAGTGCCTCTGTTATCAGAGAAGCATTGCGTGAAACAGTCGTTGAATCATTTCCCCCCTCGCATTTTAATGTTTTTGTGTATGCACAACAGCACAAGCTTTCATGTGATATTCTCAAGAAGAGAGATGGGTATCTGACAGCTTATGGTGGAGGGGAAGTGCTAGAACCTATCATTCCAGCTCTGATAGACTGTAGCTTTTAACTTTGCTGTCTGGGATGAGTGCAGAAGTGTATGCATACTGAACATCATAATGTCACCCAGGTTCCCCCCCCACACACACACACACTTGTGGCTAGAGATGCAGCAAACTTATCTGCACGTGCTTAGTGAAGAAAATGGGGGAAATTCCAGCTTAGAGTAGAGCAGGGCCATTGAAAAGAATGAGCTGTGTGACAGATGAGCAGTTACCAGAATAGAACCAAGAGGCGGAACACGCAGGAATTACAGGGTCCTTCAGAAGTGGGGGGGGGGGCAGTTTGGAAAGGGAAAATATCCCAAGACTGTGCCATAACAATGGTCTCTGTGCATATTATGTGGGTTATCTCATGAGCACTGACAGTTTCCTTTCTCTTCTGCCCAAGCAGCATATCAATGGGAGCCGACCACCGCCTCACTTCATGTACGACCCATCAATCTTTGCCTTCCGGTCTCTGAGCACTTTGAAGCCTTTGAGCCCCATCGCTCCAGCTGAAGAACCATCGTGTGCCTACTGAAGGAGATACTTGAAGCTCTCAGGAATCATTATACCAACCAACTGCCCACCAGGGACTAGATGTGAGAGGGCATTTGTTTGCAATGAACACCCAAGATCCCTGGTACTATGAGATGGGTGACTTTTCTCTCATGTCTGTTTTTTGTGCCGCTGTCAGTTCTGAGGATCGGCAGAAATGGAATGTATGTGTGTTGGGCAAGTTGGGCTCATAAGCCATAGTGCCATTCTGGAGATGTTACTAGACACACAGGAAGCCAGTCTCTTCTAAAAGGAAAGTGGCATGTTGCACTAATGAGTGAACAGCCACCCATGTAATAGAAAGTGAAGAGTAAGCAGGCTTTTATGATCTCCCTTCCCGAACCTGGTACAGCTGTTCTCTCTGCACAGTGATTTCCCCAGTTGACTAGCTCCTCTCTGAGAAGTAGGAAGAGTTATTGGCTGTCTCTTGACTATCAAGGTCAAGATGGATCTGGTCTTAGCGATCCATGGAAGCTGAGTTTGTTCTGCTTTGTGTGTCCCCATTAAAAGGCTGGCGTGGGAGGTACACCGTGATTGTGCCGCTTCAGACATGGTACAGTTATGCACTGGCACACTATACCCCAGCTGATTTTTTTTTCCATTTGGGGAGGGGGGGTGTCTATGTGATATGCTGCCTGTGCTGTCTGGAATTACAGCAGCATGGAAATTCATGATACGTTGCATGGGGCAGATGTTAGATGGGTGGTAAGGGGGAAAGAAAGAAGGGCACAGCCACGTTAAAATCACTTCTCTGTGGTGGTAGCCCGTATGGCTTTAGAATAGAATGAAACAACGGCCTCTCCCAGGTGGTCACCCTGTTCACATGTACACTGCAGTGACGTGGGATAGCATGACAGGGACCTGTGTGTGAGTGAAAAGAGACTTTGGTTTCATCATAGTTTTAAGTGGAGGAAAGTCTTGGAATACGGTACCATTAGAACTTGGGACAAAAGCTGGCAACTGTTCCTAACCTTGAACTCTTGCTGGTATGAGTGAAACAGAGAAAGGAAGATGGGCATGTTTTAGTATGCACATCTTAATGGAAGGCAGACATAGAACTCTATGTGGTTGCAGTTTCTTTTTCTATGCCATTTATCTTGGCCTGTTGACATAAGGCAGGCTGGTTAAGCATGCTGTTAAAGGGCGCACATTCCACATTACTATCCCATAACACTTACACTGTATATTGGGGGTCTTCGGAACTCAGGTTCTGAACCTCTGTTCTAACACACATGCTGCATTATTCTTTGTCCAGGTGTAGTTGAGGACATTAATTCCAAAGAGTCTTATCTGCATACTAATAGCATCGTGTACAATCCTGTGAACATGACTGCTGTGCAATCTCTATTTTTTTATTTTTAAAAATACACCAAGATTTGTACAAGTATGAACCAGTCATAGTATGGCAGAACTCTTGTTTGCTGTAATTAGGAACGTGGATCTTAGTCTGTGAACATAGAACCTGGGCCCTCTGGCAAAAAGCCCGTCTCGCTTGTTCTCGTCAGCTGGGACCCTGTACTCTGTTACCGCTTGTTCTCTCATGTGAAGTGTCTGTTCTCTGGCCATAGGCACTTCCATGTTTTTCAAGGAGCCTAAATGCGCCTAGTGGCAGAGGAATGTAGTCTTCAGCAGAGGACTGCCTCTATGGCAGACAAAGAGGAGCAGAAACATGGTACAGGATGCAAGCCATTGGATTCTTAAGGCCAGAAGCCTTCTAAGCTGTGGAAGCAACTTGACCCTCCTGCCTTGAGATCTTCATGTAAGGTGATGTCTGCATAGGTGGTGATAGCAGGGGAGTGGTAGGATAAAGGACTCCTGTATTTCTGGGCTTAACTGCCCCAGTCTGTTTGTAAGGGCAATACAGGGATGTGAGCAACCTTCTTTTCACCAGCATTAATGGGGTAAAAAACAGGCTGATTTTTCTTTGCTTACTTTGCTCTTTCAAAGTGTGTTGCTTGTCCCCCTCCCCTTTTTGTTCCTCCAGTGAATGGGGAGAGGGTGTTTATTTTCTGTCTAGTTTTAATTCTAAAGATCACCTTTGCAGGCTCTGTGGTCAGTTGTGCCCAGTGGCAGTTGCCGTCCCTGTGGACTTGGCCTCCCCATAATGACAAGGGTAAATATAACCTGTTTGGCTATTTCTGCAGACTAGGCTTGGCCGATAAACAGCCAGTGTGTGACGTGGTCAGGAAACGTTTGGGGTGGTACTTTTCATGCCCAATGATATCCACTTGTTCCACAGATACCGCTGAATGCGTTGCTGCTTTTGCAGAGCAGGCTGACAATTTCTGATTGGCCTAGGGGGATGCTGTCCCATATGATGCTCCGAGATGAAGGAATGGAGGGGAGATGACCTCTGTCAATGTTGCCTTTTTTTAGTACTTTTGTAATATTTGCGTCTTTGTTCCCCCCCTCCAATCAAAACAATAAAGTTACGTTTTAACTGCTGCTATATTCAGTTACTGTTGGTGCTGTCTTCATTCTGTTAAGCCAACAAGGAAAGGGAAAACATTTTACTCTTAACTGGGATTGTTTGGGCTGTGCGCCAGAAAACATTTCACATCAAGTAACAAGGAAATCCAAACCAGTTGACTAGAATCAGGGAAATGGGGCTGACATGTGACGCTTGCTCCACTGGGCTATGGTAGAAAGATTGCATTTTTTTTTGCCTGCCTGTGTAGGTGGGTGTGTCTGTAGTCCTGCTTAGCTGTACTGAACAGTGATAGTTGAACTTTTCACACAAAGAATGATGAACATCTGGCTCCAAAACTTATGTGAAGCAAGATATATACATTATTCAGTACTGAAGCACAGACAGCCTGTAGAGAAGGATCTTAGAAGAGCCTGAGCTGATTCACCCACGCCATCTGCCACATGCCCAGCTTGCAATGCAACCCCTACAGTCCAGTTACCTTTATTGGCATGTAACCCTTGCAAACCCATATACAAAAAAACCAACAACAACAACAACCACAGCATAGAATAACACTTGCAAAATACAGAAACAAGGAATTACCAAGTAAGTATACCCATCAATTAAATAAAGGGCGAATAGAAATGGCACCACGAAGAAATTTAGCAACAGTTTCTGTTATCTCAAGGTTTGAATTATCAAGAAGAATAAGAATCTTTACGCAATCAGGATATTCTTCTAATTGAGCAAAAATAAAATTTAGACATTTCAGTCGTAGTGCATGGTAGAAGGGGCACTGCAACAAGACATGGGAAATTGTTTTGATATTGTCGTTTGTGCATGGACAACATCTGTCAGAAAAGGGCACACCCTAAAAGCGGCCAGATAATAAGGCCGAAGGTAATACACTGAATCTCGCTAAAGAGCAGGTCCACATGTCACTCGCCACTATTCTACTGAGAAAGAGGAGAGGCTTGCTTTTGGGATCAGATAATGTCTAGATGTAACACCAGGTACTGGAGATTTAAAACTCTATACAGGACACAGGCAAACAGAATTAACAATATTATTTTTACTCAAAATACAAACAAAAACAATTTCCAGCAGTAAAAGCAATTGATTTACTGGGGAACATACAAAAGCCTCAATAAATGTATTTGATCATATGCAAGACTAGGTTTTTTCCAAGGGATACCATAAAAGGGGGAGTACGTTACATTTCCATACATATCAGCTGCTTGCGGGCCAGGTAAGACCCTTGGACGGGCCGCTTCTAGCCCTCGGACCTTATGTTTGACACCCCTGGTCTAGACAATCCCCTGAAGTTTGAGAAGCTTCAGCTAGGGTGAATCTGTGGTTGACATTATGCAAACTTATGCTCTGAACAATGTATCGCATTTCTGTGACCCTTTGTAACGATCAGTTCATCTATCCAAATTGCAGCCATGATAGCTAGAATTGGAACCTTCATGTTCTGGCGTAGTAGACTCCTGAGTGCCAGATACTAATAACAAGGATGGGACAGCTGTTTTCATCATGTCCAACTTGCAAGCATTCCGGGGTGCGGGGTGGGGACTTCTGAATGGCTGACGTTAGGAAGAGAACTTTGTGACTGTCTTTGACTCTGCATGGTTGTGTTTATGTTATCCTGCCCTAGGATTAAATGCAACAATATGTTGAAGGAAGCAAAAGGGGTGGTAGTCTAGTCGCATTCTGGTTTCTGTCTGTGCCATAGCGTGAAGTGCAGGCAAATGGATCGATGAGGTAGAAGAGGTGTAGTTCAGCTAGTTTGAACAGCTGTTCCTATGGCTGAGTTTGACTGTCTGCACAAGAATGAGATTATTTTAAAAACCCACACACCAGAAATGCCTTCTCTTTTATTCAGAAGTTGCTTCACGTAATGAACTTTCAGCACAGCTGTTTGGTGGCTCAACTTGTGGTTGAGCAGCCTGAGCAGTTCCAGTAACTTCTGTCCGCCTCTCCTCATCCTGTTGCCTCTGACTAGATTCATGCAGGTGTTTCCCTTCAAAGATGAAAACAGATTATTTGGTTTCTGAAATGGGAGGGATACTAAATAAAGGTGTGCTTTTAAAGGTCAGTGGTTTGAGGCATGGGGACACCTCAAGATGTCTACAATATTATTTGGAAGAGGAAAGTGCAGAAGTTGTTACACTGGGAATCCATATTCCCTCCAAGGCACAGCTTCTGCTATGGGAATATTTCCTCATCACTTTAGAATTTTCAAGTGGAGACCCTCAAGAAACGTGTGGGATGGTTGTCCTATTCCTCACACCTTTGCTTCCTCCTGTCTCCCTCTATCTCTCTCACACTGTTTCTCCCTTCTGCCCCCCCTTCTCTCTCCTCCATGTATGGTTTGGAGGGTGGAGTCTATGGCATTATACTGGTCTGTAGTACCTCCGCTCCTCAAATCCCACCCTCCCCAGGCTCCACCCCACAAATGTCCAGGGATTTCCCAACCTGGAGTTGGCAACACAATTTCCTTCCCACCCAACAGCCAACCTACTTTTATCTGCCTCTCTGTCTTCAGCTTTCCATCTCCACACCCCTCCCCCCAGCTTTTACCTAGGAAAATTACAGTCTTTCTCCACAGTGGGGACCAAAGCAGCTTACATTATTCTCTCCTCCTTTTTATCTGCACAACAACCCTGTGCGGTTGGCTAGGCTGAAAGTATGTGACGGGTCCAAAATCACCCAGTCAGCTTCCACCACAAGATGGGGATCTGAACCTGGGTCTCACAGACCCTAATCTGAGACTCTGTTACATCACACTGGCTTTCATAGGGTGGCTGCTGATGAACAGTAGCAAGCAGCTGGGCCTACATGAGTCATGCAAATCAGGTGGTATCAAGTCACCCAGAGGGTGCTGCCGAGGGATGCCAGCCTCCAGGTGGGACCTGGGGATCCCCTGTAATTCCTGCTCATTTCCAGACTACAGAGATAACTTCCCATGGAGAAAATGGATGCTTTGGAGGGTGGACTCTGTGACATTGTACCCCACTGAGGTCCCTGTCCTCCCCAGGCTCCTCCCGCAAATCTCCAGGAGTTTCCCAGCCTGGACCTGGCAACCTTATCCAGAATCCCCTGTCGGTGGCCAGGGGGGGAACCTGGCAACCCTAAAGTGCTGGCAGGCCTAGGCTTGGCAACCTCTAAGGGGGGCCTGAAGGAACCCCCCCCCCCAGACTTACAACTGAACTCAAGGCAGCAGAGATCTGTCTCCCTGGAGAAAATGACTGCTTTAGAAGGTGGACTCTGTGGCATTATACCCAGCTGAGACCTCTCCCTTCCCCAATCCCACCTCAAAACCTCTAGGGACTCCCCAGGCCAGGCCCCAAGGCTAAAAGGCCATTTCAGAAAGTATTGGGGGAAATTCAACCCTCCCTGAAGGGATTTTTTTTACTTTGTGGATTTTTGTGCAGACACAGGAAGTCTACTGACTATGTAGGAAAAGCTGTTGGGAGGGAGTGAACCCTCTGTTGGTAGAAATAAGTATCTGCACAACCCTCCCCTTTGGGAATTAGATATATAGATACTTTGTTTGGGGGAGAGGGAATGTACCTTCCTCTCTCCTCCCAATCATCCGCTAGTTCCACTGAGACTGCTCTGTGGAATGCACTCACGTGAATGTCAGGCACTCATGTGATCATGTGCACAGCACTACGGATGTTGAGTGTTGGCAAGCCCTATCCACCCCAACGTCAGTTCCATTTTGTCAAGTTTGAAAACCTTACGACTGGAAAGTTCAAAGCTTCTCCCATGCTATAGCATTAATACGTATTGGGGGGGGTATCCTCATAAGAACTTGCTTGCAAGACAGACCCTATTTACCCATGGCCAACCAGATCCATCTGGGCCTGCAAGCATGAAGGTGATTGGTCCCCTGTTCTCTGTATCCCCCATCCAATGGTATCCAACAGCATACTGCCCCTGAAGCTGAAGGTTCCCATTTAAAGGTCTTGGCTAATAGCCATTGTTAGACATGCCTCATGAATTCATCTGATCCCCCTTTAAAGCCCTCAGAGGTAGTAGCATTGCCATATTTCGTGGGCAGCAATATAGCAATGAGGTGTGTGGGGGGGAGTTGTATTAATAGCATCCATTGTCTCTTAACATAATTAGCAGCAACTGTCCAAACCGTCCCGTCCTTTTGCCTTTTGTAGCCAACACAAGCACTTATTGAAATGGCCAAGCTTTCCAGTATAGCTAACACAGCATTGCATTGGGGCATAGCTCTCCTCTTTCACCATGACATACATATTGCTTATGTTTACCTTTTATGGGAAAAGCACTTCTCCCTCCAGGTGGATGCTCTCTGATGGATGGCTGTCCCACTGTCATATTCGGGTTGTATGTAAAGTTGGCCCTTTGGGGGCAATTGCACAAAGGCATTTGTGCCCCCCCTATGACTGGTCTTCGGGATGAACATTTCATCATCCATCGAGCACCCACTCCCACAGTTCACAAGAGTATGGGCCTGAGGTGAATCGTAGTTTTTCAAGGCTCCTACCAGCTCAGATACTGGACCTGGGGTTCCTCCTGGACATCTGTATCTTTGCTAAACACATTTGGCAGCAGGAAATCTTGCAGAGACCAGTGATTCTCTCACAAGGAGAATAACATTATAACACTTGGGATATTGCTTACATTCTAACTACTTTTGTCTTGATAAACATTTAATTTTCTTAGATTCAGGAGGGTAACCGTGTTGGTCTGAAGCAACAGAACAAAATTTGAGTTCAGTGGCACCTTTGGGACCAACAAAGTTTTATTCAAGGTATAAGCTTTCGTGTGTGCACGCATACAAAATGTATCTACGTATCTGAAGAAGTGTGCATGCACATGAAAGTTTTATTGGGTGTTGTAAATAAGAAGTGGGAGACTGACCAGTTATGAAGGTGCACAGAGAGTTTATATAGTTATAAACGTGAATATATACAGAGATATTTACAGGCTATTGTACAGCATGTCATGCCTTAGTTTATGAGAACTAAGTCCCCATCCACTTTACTAAGCTGATAGCTATTATGCTAAACCCCAGCCAATCTCTAACAGGGTGATGCAATCACTAACTCTAACAAGCCCAGAAAGAGTAACACCTGCTAGAAAACACCTGGCTGCAATTACATGATTACTAGCATGACAGCTAGGTCTGACAAATAGATCAAACTGATCTATAGTAACTGCTTGCTACCTCAAGCACTCTGACATATATCTCAATAAGTTTATACCTTGAATAAAACTTTGTTGGTCATAAAGGTGCCTCTCTGGACTCAAATTTTATTTAATTTTCTTTTAATTGCTAAAGAGGCAACACAAGGGCTGTGCTTAAGCCAGAGCTAACAGATGGATTTTGCATAAGAGGCTTCAGTTGGTTTTTTTATATGAATGTAAAACGCCATAACCTGATCATTATGCTGTGTCAGGCTTGCCTAAACCCATTGGAAACAATGGGGCTTGAGTGTGGCTAGCTTTCACATTACAGTAGGCTGTCATCATCCACACTGCCCAGTCCCATTATTAACGCTTCTCATCCCTTTTCTCTTTTTTTCATATGAGCTGATGTTAACACAAAGAGTGTGAAAGAGACTCAGAGCCAACTAGGCCATGCAAGGAAAAGGCTCTGAAGGCCTCACTACACGTTACATTTTACACTTGACTTCCATGGGTACTTTTAGTCAGATGTCAGCTGCAAGCTCCCCATTGGGAGCCCAGTTTTCAAGCACATGGGGCCTGACTTGAAACGACCCTGGGCACTTCTGTTTGCCATTTGGGGAACAGGGTTGCCAACCACCAGATAGGGCCTGGAGATCTCCGGGAATTAGGGATGGGCACAAACCAGTCCACGAGCCAAAAGTCTGCATGAACTTGGCCCAGTTTGAGGCCCCCTGAATCGATGCTCAGGGAAGGTGTCTTGACCATTTTTTTATGCTAGTTTAAGCCAGATTATGAAAAACTGACAAATAGAAGAAGCTCTATGAAAAACTGTTGTATGTGAAGAATATGATTAGTAATCACTGACTATAATAATCATCCTTTCTGGAGCTGGATTGGCCACCTAAGGATCAAGTGTTAATGTCAACCTGGGACTAATTGAACCTAAACAGTGGGAGGAACACATGATACGCACGGATAAAACTCTCAGGGACTTGTTAGATGTGTCCCACTCTAAGAATGGCAGACCCACCAATGTCAGGGAGCATGAGGGTTAAGGAGAAACAGGGCATCGTGTTGAAAAAAGAGGGAATGTTCCCTCAGAAGGGACCCATTCTACAGTTGGCAAACAGGTATCCTTTCGTACCAAGGAACCATCTCTGGACAGGGAGGGTGGAGGGATCTTGGTAGCTGGTGATTCAATCCTTAGGCATGTAGGTAGATGGTTGGCGAACCCATGTACTGACGGCATGGTGATTTGCCTGCCTGATGTAAAGGTAGCGGGCATTACACATGGTCCAGGCAAGTTGGTAGACAGTGCTGGGGAGCAGCCAGTGGTTGTACGTGTTGGCACCAACGCTGTGGGTAAATGTAGTTGTGTGGTCCTGGAGGAAAAATGTAGGCTGCTAGGCAGGAGACTCAAGGCCAGGACCTCCAGGGTAGCCTGCGCAGGCCCCCACTGCCAAAGAAGGTGGTGGAGCGAGGTGGACTGGCCGGCCGTTCAGGAATTACCTCCTCACCTGCCGTCCCCAGCCTCTGCCATCCCCCTCTCTGACATTCCGCTTCTCCTGGCGCTGTCCCCCGCCAAGCCCCATCGCCTGGCCTCGCAGCCTCCCTTCCCCGGCTCCTGGCAGCGGCGTCCTCTCGCAGTGTTCGCCTCCCGCTTCCCAGCCAATGGCATGCCAGCAGCCTTGAGCAGCAGCTGGCGGGCCAATGGCTGACGGTGCACATTTTTTCTCCGCTCCCTTACTCAATTATATATAAGGAGAGATGCTAGAAGTGTCTGAGGTAAAAATGGGAGAGCTGGAATGCTTAGTGTCAGAGGAGAACATAGACATTTTGGGCATTTCAGAAACTTGGTGGGATGAGGAAAATCAGTGGGATACAGTGATTCTTGGATATAAATTATACTGGAAGAACAGGGAGGAAGAGTCGGAGGTGGGGTGGCTTTGTATGTCAGAGAGGGTATATACAGTCCAGTAAGACTGAGAATGTAAGAGAAATAGATTCACTTACAGAAATGCTATGAGTGGAAATAGTGCGCCCAAAAGGAAGTTTAACTCTGGGAGTTTGTTATCACCCACCAGATCAAAGGTTAGAGGATGATTTTAAAAATAGCAAAAGAATTAAGAAAAGCAGCTAGACGAAATAACTGCCATGGAGCAGATGGTCACAGAACCTATCAGGGGAAAGGCAATCCTGGACTTGGTCCTAAGGGATACCCAAGACCTGGTGAGAGATATAACTGTGACAGCACTGGTTGGAAACAGTGACCATAATGTTATTAAGTTCGGCATTTATGTGAATAGGGAGTTGCCCAAAAAGACCAACACAACCACATTTAGCTTTAGAAGGGGTAACTTCTCTCAAATGAGGGGGCTTGTGAAGAAGAAACTGAAAGGAAAGGTAAGGAGGCTCAAAACCCTTTGGGAAGTTTGGAGACTATTTAAAACTACAATCCTAAAAGCTCAGATAAAATGTATACTGCAGGTTACAAAAGGTACAAATAGGTATTTTAAAAGGCCTGCACAGTTAACAAAGTAACAGAAGTAGTAAAAGGTAAGAAGGATTCCTTTAAGTGGCGGAAGGCTAGTCCAAGTGAGGTAGATTAAAGGGAGCACAGGCTGTGGCAAATAAAATGCAAGTCAGTGATCAGACAGGCAAAAAGGCACTATGAGGAACATAGTGCAAAAAACATAAAGACCAACAATACACATTTCTTCAAATCCATTAGTAGCAGAAAACCAGCCAGGGAGGCAGTGGGGCCCTTGGATGACCAAGGGGTGAGAGGATTACTAAAGGATGATAGGAAAATGGCAGGAAAGCTGAATGCATTTTTTTGCCTCTGTCTTCACTGTGGAAGATGGGAGGTGCTTGCCCACTGCAGAACCACTGATTCCGGGAGGGGTGTTGACCTGAGTCAGATTGAGGCGACGAAAGAAGAGGTCCTATGACTGATGTACAAATTAAAAAATGACAGATCACCAAGCCCAGATGGCATTTATCCAAGAGTTCTGAAAGAATTCAAATGTAAACTTGTGGATCTCCTGACAAAAATATACAATCTGTCATTAACATCTGCCTCCATTCCTGAGGACTGGTAGCTAATGTAACCCCCATATTTTAAAAAGGTTCCAGAGGAGATCCAGGAAATTACAGGCTGGTCAGTCTAATGTCAATACTGGGTAAGTTGGTGGAATCTATTATTAAAGATAGAATTAGTAGGCACATAGATGAAAAAAAAGCTGTTGTGGAAGAATCAGGATTCTGTAAGAGAAGATCTTGTCTCACTAACCTGTTAGAGTTCTTTGAGGGGGTGAATAAACATGTGGACAAGGGTGACCCAGTAGATGTTGTTTACCTAAACTTCCAGAAAGCGTTTGATAAATTCCTCATCAAAAGCTCATAAGTAAACTCAACAGTCATCTTGTGGATTAAAATTGGTTTATTAACAGGAAACAGTATAAATGGGCAGTTTTCACAGTGGAGGGTAGTAAGCAGTGGAGTACCGTGGGGCTTGGTACTAGCTCCAGTGCTTTTTAACCTGTTTATTAATGATATGGAGTTGGGAGAAAGCAGTGAAGTGGCTAAATCTGTGGATTACACTAAATTGTTTAGGGTGGTGAGAACCAGGGAAGATTGTGAGGTGCTCCAGAGGGATCTGTTGAAGCTGGGTGAGTGGGCGTCAACATGGCAAATGAGATTTGGTGTGGGCAAGTGCAAAGTAATGTACATTGGAGCCAAAAATCCTAACTATAAATACATGTTGATGGGGGCCAAACTGGTGGAGAGAGATCTTGGAGTCGGTGGTAGATAACTCACTGAAAATGTCAACTCAGTGTGCGATGGCAAAAAAAGGGGGGCAAATGCTATGCTGGGGATTATTAGGAAGGGAACTGAAAACAAATTAGTCAGTATCAGAATGCCCCTGTATAAATTGATAGTATGGCCTCATTTGGAATACTGTGTACAGTTCTGGTTACCGCACCTCAAAAAAAGATATTATAGCACTGAAAAAAGTGCAGAAAAGAGCATATAAAATGATTAAGGGGATAGAACACCTTCCCTATGAAGAAAGGTTAAAGAGTTTAGGGCGAGAAAGGACGACTGAGGGGTGACATGACAGAGGTTTACAAAATTATGCATGGGATAGAGAAGGTAAAGAAAGAAGTACTTTTCTCCCTTTCTCTCAATACAAGAACTCATGGGCACTCAATGAAATTAATGAGCAGTAGGTTTAGAACAGATAAAAGGTAGTAATTAACATGTGGAATTCATTGTTGCAGGAAGTGGTGGTGGCTACAAGCATAGACAGCATCAAGAGGGAATTAGATAAACCCAAGAAGGGGGACCCGTGATACTTGTGGGGAGGGGGGGAGAAGCTCCATGGGAGGAGAAGGAAGCGGCCGCAGATGAGCCTTCTCCCCTGCCCCCTCGTCCCCGACACCCACAGCAAGGCACGTAGCTCGGTCCACCAAACTTTCTCCCTCCCCCCCGGGCGGAGGCGAGGGCTGAGCGGCTTACAGCAGCTGGCCGGCCAAGCCTTCTCCCACCCCCTCCCCTGCATATTTCCCCCAAGTTTTCAGATTTTTCTGCACATATTGCCCCAAATGTGCAGGAAAAGCTCGCTGCCCCCCAAGTGCCCCCGATGTGCTGATTTAGATATCCGCATGGAGGGGGCATGTTGGGTATTAGATATATAGATATGGAGCAGAGGTCCATCAGTGGCTATTAGCCACTAGGTATAGATGGAACACTCTGTCCCAGTGATGCTTTGTATTCTTGGTGTTTGGGGGGCTACAGTGGGAGGGCTTCTGGGGTTCTGGCCCCACTGGTGGGCCTCCTGATGGCACCTGGCTTTTGGTCACTGTGTGACACAAAGTGTTGGACTGGATGGGCCATTGGCCAGGCTTCTCATGTTCTGTTATGTTCTTATGAAACTGCCTTATACTGAACCCTGGGTCCATCAAGGTCAGTATTGTCTACTCAGACTGGCAGTGAATCTCCAGGGTCTCAGGCAGAGGTCTTTCACATCACCTACTTCCAGATCCTTTAACTGAAGAGGTCAGGGATTGAACCTGGGACCTTCTGCAAGCCAAGCAGATGTTCCACTACTGACCAACAGTCCCTCCCCAGCAAAGGACATAGTATAAATAACACAGAAACTTATCTAGGGTCTGAAAGTCAAGTGGAAGGCAGAAGTCCAGCTTGCAAAATGCTTATCATGTTCACTGAGAAAGGAACTGAGTTGCTACAGAACTTAGCCTTTAACATTGATGTTGAAGAGGAAAGCTATAATGGTTTCCCTTTTGGGAATACAGTCACAATAATAGCATTGAACTTTTAAACAAGTTATCAGCAATCAAAAATAGGCTCTTTTAAATTTTCACTTTTTTAAATTTTAGGTTTTACAAAGTATTCTTTACTTTTCAAAGTTGGCCTACTATAGTAACTTCCTTTGTTTCAGAGAACTGGGCATGAAGGAGTATATTTCAACAGAGGAAACTGAGGCTCGGGCACAATGAAAATTGCATCTAGGTGGCTGCCTTCAATGAAATATGGGAGCAAGCCTGCCTCTCCAGTTATAGATGCATCTTACTGTTTCCACCCAGTCCATCATTTCTGGATCAAGCTGACTGCCATTGCTATTCTGGACATTATGGCTGCTGGAACATAACAATATTATTGGATGAAAACTTTGCCACCTACTGGTGGAAAAGTGAACTAGTGAAAAACATGATTGACTACAGTTCCTTGGGTAACTTCAAGAACTGTGTAACTGTACAGAGTGGAAATTTATGGTAACTGTACTACTTCTTGCAAATATTTGTACATTTCAAAGTACATTCACCTAATGTTGATCATATAGCTATATATATAGCAGTGCAACAAATTCTAGCAAATGACATGTTTGAGCACTGACCTTCCCCTGCTCGTAATGCCTGTTTTCTTTCAAGGCAAGTACCTTATAAAACTTGTATTGATAATTTGTTTGCAATTTAAAAGGAGCAGTCTTTCTAACATGTTTACATCAGTGCAGTGACAAGAGTATTCATCGGCTGACTGGTGACTGCTGTTAACACATGCTCAGAAGTTACAGTATGGCTGGGGGTTAAGGGAAACTAATTTTCTTGCCCTTCTTTTTTTCTGTTCCGGTGACCACAATGACCACTCAGCCCAGAAGGAACCCCATCAGGAAGTCACACAGAGAAAGATAACCCCTTGTCCCCACCTATTATCTGCTTAATGAGCTACCCCTTACCCCATGGCAGAGCACTCCAGGTCCCTTTGGGAAAGGAAGGACCTTGTGGTTTCCGTGTCTTTGCATGCTCAAATGTTGTGAGCATTCCATTGAACATTTGCTAATGCCTGATGAGCATATTCAAGCGCATGACATGTTTGCTTGCAATAAAGGTAAGCAATTTTGGGTCAAGCACAGACTACAGATAATTTTAGAAATCCCTACCATGTCCCCATTTTCCTTTAGTTGTCATTTTTTTCTAAGCTAAAACTAGGGAAGGTGGCCCAACCCCTCGTAAATTACACCTTGCATAGAGTTTCTTTCACTCCAGGATTCTTTTGTGATGGTTCTAGGCTGAACGCAAGCTCTTTCTTTTGTTGCCATTGTTGTGCCCCCCCCCCATGAGTTCCTTTCTGTGCCCTTCGAATAACTCGACAGCTCCTTACAACCATTGTTTTCTTTCCTGCATCCGCTGCTGCTAATCAAGCCAATTATGTTCCTGGGTTGATAGCAAATCATTTTAGCAATTACTCCCCAACAACAATAAAAATGCTGCTGTTTCTTCTGGTGTCATTAGCATGTCCCAGACATTTTGTTCTCATGCTTTGACGTGAAATAATAGCCCAGTCCAAATGCACTACCCTGTGCAGTGTCGCTTCCCAGCTGCGCCAGCCTCCCTGCTGCAATGACCTCTCCTTCCTCAGAGAGGCTGTTAATTTTCAATCAGAGCCTCCAATCTGCTCCTGTTAGTTGGGGAGCCTCTGTTTGGCTTGTGCCTTACTTGGAGCCAGCTCAAATATGCCAACTCACCCCCCAACTCCAAATATTGGAAGCCACTGGCACGGGGTGGGGGAGGGGGTGGCCTCCCCTCCACCAACCCCGCCCTCCCCAGGCTCCGCCTCCAAAACCTCCCGGTATTTCCCAGCTTGGAGCTGGATCCTGGACTCATGTCTCATCTTCTCTATGTCATTCAGAATTAAAAAGTCACTCTTGATTTCCTGAATCTTGGGGAAAGCCTGCTAGGCCATCCTTCCTTGATTTATTAGCAATAGTCTGAACACCATTTCATAACAGAGACCAACAGGGCAATTCTATGCAGAGTCATTGCTGAAGGCCCCTTTCTATTGGTCTGACATTAGGAGTTAGTTGGAATTAGCACGTATCAGTTTGCCAGAAGATTATATCAGTCACTATTTGCTAGGATTGCCAGCTCTGGGTTGGGAAATACCTGGAAAATTTGGGAGCGGAGCCTGATGAGGGCAGCATTTGGGGAGGGGAAGGACTTCAACGAGGTCTAATGCCATAGAGTCCACCTTCCAAAGCAGACATTTTCTCAAGGTGAACTGATCCCTGTCACCTGGAGATCAGTAGAAATAGCAGGAGATCTCCAGCCACCACCTAGAGGCTGGCAACTCTTACCATTACCAACTCTGCTCCTGGCGCTGGGGAACGGGCCTCTGGGGTGGGGGTTTCCCCGCCCCCCGGGGGGACTTGGGATCCCTAGGTAGAATGCCACAGAGTCCTCCTTCCAAAGTGGCCATTTTCTCCAGGTGAACTGATCTCTGCCGCCTGGAGATCAGTTGTAATAGCGGGAGATCTCCAGCCACCACCTGGAGATGGCCAGCCCTGCTATTTGACTATGGCATGCTACTCAACTCCCCTACAGGGCCAGCATTTTAAGGCAAGAGTTTGATTTGTTCAGTGTTGGGAGTTCACTTTGCACTTGGATGTAGTAACAAGGGAAGAGTCATCAGGAAATTCAAATACAAGCCTTCTGTGATGAAAAGATATGCAATGAATCAGGCATAGGGAGTTTATAGCATTGCAAAAGTCAGCTTTCATGCCAGAAAGAGTTTCCCACCTCCAGTTTACATTTCTCTCTTTGCTTCCCATTTCATGTGGTTTCCCAACAGCATCTTTCAAGGAGTGTGTGACTGAGCTCTTGCTTGTTTTTAGAGGTGCTGCTGAGCTCTACCCACAATACACCCCGTGCTATAGAGCAGCTCCAGTTCAGCTGATTGCCTCCTGTCACCAAGGAAGGGGCCTGTCCTCCCCAAGCCCTCCTGGCCATACAGCTGTTGCGCATCTGGCTTAGGCCAGCTCCCTTTGTGCCTCAAGGTGATTGCCAAGTGTCCCTGTCCATCTTGTTTTTATTTTTTCAAAAGCGCTATTTAACTGAGCTCTTGTTGACCAGGGTCGGTCTGTCTGTCTGGTCATAATGGGGCTCTAAAATTAGCTCATTGTCTTATACTTATCTGTACAGATGTCTGGTAAAAGCTGCGGTGGCTCAAGTGGTTAAGACGCTGAACTGCAGGCTGTGGAAGGTCAGTAGTTCAGCAGTTCAAGACCTGAGTGTGCCGCATGACGGAGTGAGCTCCCGTCTCTAGTTCCAGCTCCTGCCAACCTAGCAGTTCGAAAGCAAGAAATTGCAAGTAGATGTGGTGGCTCAAGTGGTTAAGACACTGAACTGCAGGCTGTGGAAGGTCAAGACCCGGGTGCTGCAAAACAGGGTGAGCTCCTGTCTCTAGTTCCAGCTCCTGCCAACCTAGCAGTTTGAAAGCAAGAAATTGCAAGTAGATAAATAGGTACCACTTCAGTGGGAAGGTAACAGCGTTCCGTGCGCCTTGGTGTTTAGTCATGCCAGCCACATGACCACGGAAACGTCTTCGGACAGCGCTGGCTCTTCGGCTTTGAAACGGAGATGAGCACCGCAACCCTAGAGTCGGATTCGACTGGCTTTCGAGCAAGGGAACCTTTACCTTTACCTTTTAAAATAGGGACCACTTGGGTGGGAAGGTAACAGCGTTCCATGCGCCTTGGTGTTTAGTCATGCCGGCCCCATGACCACGGAAATGTCTTCAGACAGCACCGGCTCTTCGGCTTTGAAACGGAGATGAGTACCGCAACCCTAGAGTCGGAATCGACTGGCTTTCGAGAAAGGGAACCTTTACCTTTACCTTTACAGACGTCTGAGTGTGATGCTATCAGATTTCTATTGGTGGAAAGGGAGCACATGCCATGGGTATGGTAGAAATTTAGGTTTCTGCTAACCCATGTGGCATAGACTGTAGGCTGCAAATAAATCACAATCCGGATTCTGCGTTGAGATTTTCATTGCAAAAGGTAACTTCTACAATTTGGATAAATCAGGTCAAGTGAATTAGAACACAGGGTGCATAATTATTCTGCTGTTATTGGAACCTATACTAAAGCCTTGCTTCCTCACCCTTCTCACAAAAAGTCTTGATGAGCCTCTTCCACACTCTCTGGGATTTCACTAGACTCCACCCAAGCATTTCCAAGCTTCTTTGCCATCAAAAAAATTGCTCATAAGAGTGAAAGCTGATATTCTTAGCATGAAGAATTTTGTGCCTGATACCAAATTCCACCCATGTTTGCACAATAGCTGTTTCTGGCCTGCTCTCTCCCATGCCCTGCCATGGTGGAGAGAAATTCATACTTCTGCCTAGAAATTGAGAGCTCAAGCTGCTTTTTCCCTCTCCCCAGGGGACTGCGTAGCAGGGGGTCTGGAGATCTTGAAGAGATTTCGAGGCACTGTAACCATTCCTTGACATTTTCCAAGATTCTTTGTGGGAGTAGCTTTAGCTGTTACAAAATTGGTATATGTTTATAATCTAAGCATACTTTCATAGATATACAGCAGGGAGTGCTAGCTGGCTGTGACTCCCTGGAACATATGTATACATTGCAATTTGGGTGCTTTTTGAAGTAAACACAGTTGCAGCATAAAGAGTGAAGTGGTTCTTGCCAATTACTGGCACCAGCCGACTGGGATGCTACCGGTGGCCAGATAGGAAATGGAGGTGGCCTTGCTTTCAGCAACCCATACAATTTAGGCAGTTTCCTATCTGCCCATCTGCCCCTTTGCAGTAACTTTTGTATATAAACCCCACAACTAGTCAATCGAGATCATGGCTATCATTCTGCTGTTCCCTGCCCTTCTTTACTGACAGCACTTGAGGAGGAAAGGGGTTCACTGGTAGTCATCAGGGCTATTTTTGGGCAGGAACGCACAGGAACGGAGTTCCGGCTGGCTTCAGAGTTGGCCACGCCCACTACAGCCAAAACCTCTGCGTGCGGGAGCAACCCCCCCCGGCGACTCTGAGGCAGGGGGGACAGGGGGGCCCTGGAAGGATCGGGGAGGCATTTAAATGCCTCCCCGTGCCTTCCCTGGCTTGTCCAAGGGCCGGCTTGCCCAGGCAAGCCAAGGGAAGGCATGGGGTGTGGCCTAATATGCTAATGAGCCGTGCTGTCATGGGTGTGCCCTATTATGCTAATGAGTTCCTGCTGGGCTTTTTCTACAAAAAAGCGCTGGTAGTCATTCTTATAGAGGATAAACCTTACCAGGGAGGCATCAGGCCGGTGTGAAGAAGATGCTGAGGGTTTTGTTACATCTGCTGACATGGTGCATTTGTTTGTATTGCTGTTGGAAAGGAGAGATCAGTTGCTTCTAAAAATCTAGCCAAACTTCTTCGCAAGATTAAACCAGGCTAAACCTGGGTAAAAAAGTATAGTCAAAGAACCACCATCAACAACCACAGCAGAAAGACACTCTGGCTGTCACAGAATATAACAGTTTTCGCAGATAATGCTAAGAAGTGGTTTTCCACCAGAAGAATTGCAGGAGGGGGGGTAGCAAGGCTTCAGACACTCCTTTTTTATTATGATCAAATAAAAAGCATGTTTCAGGGCTGTATGGAGGATTCTGTACATAAAGTGATAATTATTTCTGCCAATAGAAACGTGCAAGCTTTCAGGTTTCACAGAGTTCTTCATCAGGTAGCTATACTCTATATGTCAATGGGTGTTCCTTTGTGTACAGGTTCTGTAGACTAAGGGGAACTCCCTGGTTTGCAGAAAAATAAGAAACGCTTAAAAATTTGGGGGGTGGGGTGGACAAGTTCAGATTAAAAAATGAACCCAGGTGTCATTTGGGAGAGACAGACCACAGGGACAGTAAGAAGGACAAGAGTTGGGAGGAGATGGAGTAGCAGCTAGCAAGTGGGGATGCGGGGGGGGCAGGTTTGGAGAAAACAAAGTAGAGTGGGGGTGAAAATGAATCTAGTGGGAGGGGGATGTGGGAGACAACAAGAGTGGGAGGAGGGAAAGCTGGAGAAAGCTTTGAGTTGGAAGCAGGGCAGGCAAGGGCTGGAATAGTGGACACAGAAGAATGAAAGATTTCCACTGCCCTTGAGTCCTTGTGGGTCTCCCTCTTGTATTTACCTTCTATAGTCTAAAAATATGTATATATACATAACAGTATTTGCTTTGCTTCTCTTTCAGACCCACCTGGTCTGACGCTCTTGCGAAATAAAACACAGACTTTTTTTGTTTTTAGAAATGCAGTTGCCTCTGGGAGACCAAAGGATAAGAGTGTGTAATGTAGCTGGCATCATTCAGTGTCTGGCTTGGAAAAAACTACAGAAGAGTTTGCCCTCCCATCTGGCCCTGGAAGAGCAGCAAGGGATGGTCCAAGCTGGCATTTCACCCACTGAGCTGGAGGAGAGGGGAAAGGGCCGTGGGAAAACCCAGCCGCAGGCAGCAGCAGTTTCCAACATTGCAGTGAAACAACAAGAGCCAGGCCAACTGCATCCTGCCTTGTCTTTAAGATCGCTGTGGTAACAGTCAGCCCTGAAGGACGTTAGAATGATAGATGAGCCAGCTACCTCGTGCTTGACCGCTGGACATGGGGGCTGGTTACAAAACGGGAGATTAGCACTACTGCTGAGCAAGTCTAAACGCCACAGGGTATGGGCAGGATACATTCCTGGCATGTTGGGTGTGTGTGTGTGACATATAACCACCCAGTCCCCTTGGTCACTGTCCCATGCCTAATCCTCAAGATGGCTTTCTGCTGCAATTTCTGGTGCTGGGGCATTCTTGCTGTCACGTGATACGCTAAGAGCATAACCAGCTTCTCATGTTTTATCATGCAGTGCCATTGCTGCCTTTTGTTCTAAAAAGATTCCGGCATGAAGGGCACGGCGCCTTTAAACACAAGCACTGTGCCTTTCCCCTAGGAAAAGGAGCCAGCTTTAGTCCAACAGGCCTCTGGGAAGAGTGCCTCTGAGAATGGGCAGAGTGTTTTTCTCCTCTGAGAATATTTAAAAAACAGAACAGCCTCTACCTGGCTATGGGCTGTTTTAGAAGCAGGACCACATCTGTTGGCTGAGTGGGGATTTGGACATGCGTCTCCCCAATCCTAGTCTGAGATTAGCTGAACTGCTGTTCAATACTAGTTTAGGTTTGATAGATTCTGGGCATGGCATGTTACAGGGCTGGAAGAAAGAAATGCACCGTCTTCAAAAAGTAGATATACAGTATTCATGATGGCATCCTGTATATCTATTCTTTGGCTATATTTACAAGACAAATGTATAATTCTCAGGGGATTTCTCCAAAGCAGTGTTAGAACTGTGCTTTGGTAAGGATGTTCAGATATTGTGTTAGAAATTTCCAGTTTCACTCAAGAACTACAGCTCCCAGAATTACCAAATTTTCTATTTTAAATATGTAGTATGGATACCTCTAGATTTTACTGACCACAAGGTACCTTCGTGGTTTGATAATTGTACTGTCTCTCAGAGGCAACAGCATTAAGCCCCTTGAATTGCATTCCTATCATCCCAGGTTAACTCTACCATTAGCTATTATATCTTATTCCTATAAATCTATGTAATTGCAGTTTGAATGCTCTGTAAAATTAACTAGTGTATCTATATTCAGTAGCTTACCTTTACTAATTCTACCTCCTCCCTACGTCATTTGCTAATATACACCAAAGTAGGAAGATGTGGCTGTTTCAACATAATTATCTTTGCACATTTTTCTATGGTAAGTCCAGTCTTAAATGTTTAAATAACAGTGTATCAGACTTCTAAAGGTAAAGGTTCCCTTGCTCGAAAGCCAGTTGAATCCGACTCTAGGGTTGTGGTGCTCATCTCCGTTTCAAAGCCGAAGAGCCAGCGCTGTCCGAAGACGTTTCCGTGGTCATGTGGCCGGCATGACTAAACATCAAGGCACACGGAACGCTGTTACCTTCCCACCAAAGTGGTCCCTATTTATCTACTTGCAATTTCTTGCTTTCGAACTGCTAGGTTGGCAGGAGCTGGAACTAGAGATGGGAGCTCACTCCGTCATGCGGCAACTCGGGTCTCGAACTGCTGAACTACCGACCTTCCACAGCCTGCAGTTCAGCACCTTTAATCTTTAAAAACCTGGAGTATGTTCCTTTAGTGCCTGTATCTGGAGGAATTTGAACAGCTCAACAGTGCTGGTTCTTCCAATATAGTGTGATAGTTAAAGTGTTGGACTGGGATCTAGGAGACCCAGTTTCACACACACCCCTCACTCTGCCATAGAAACTTGCTGACTGACCTTGGCCTGCCACTCTCTCTCAACCTAGCCTACCTCACAAGGATGCAGGGTTGCCAGGTCCCTTTCCCCTGTTGGTGGGCGTGGGTGGGAATGTTCCAGGAGTGAGAAGTGATTAGGCAGTTGGTTCCCTTCCTCAAATGCAATGATCTGGCAACGGTGATTCATTCTATGGTCACCTCAAGATTAGACTACTGCAACACTCTCTACATGGGGCTGCCCTTGTCCCAAATCCGAAAGCAGCAGCTAGTGCAAAATGCGGCAGCCAGGCTGCTGATGGGTTTCTCTATATGAGATCACATCCAGCCTGTGCTGAAGGCACTGCACTGGTTGCCAATAGCATACCGGATTCATTTCAAGGTGCTGGTTTTGACCTTTAAAGCCCTATATGGCCGGGGGCCTGTCTACCTGAGGGACCGCCTTTCCCTGTATGTCCCCCAGAGAGCACTGAGGTCAGTGTCGCAAAATTGCCTGACTCTCCCTGGTCCGAAAGACGTCAGATTGGCCATCACTAAAGCCAGGGCCTTTTCAGTGGCGGCTCCACTCTAGTGGAATGAGCTCCCAGAAGACATCAGGGCCCTGCCGGACCTTTTACAGTCCCACAGAGCCTGTAAATGGAGCTCTTCCACCAGGCTTTTGATTAGGAGCCGCCAGGGGTCTTGTTGTAGAAAAAGAGCTGCCGGAGCTCATTAGCATAACTCATTAGCATAACTTATTTGCATATGCCACGCCCCCTGACATCACCGGAAGTGACAGAAGGCCACACCCCCTGACATCACCGGAAGAAGGCCCGGCTACTTACCCTCCTGCTTCATCCTCATTCCCAAACGGAATGAGGATCGAAGCAGAGGGCGGGGTAAAGAAGGGGGCGGGGCTTCACCACGTGACCGCCCCGCCCCCTAGAGGTTCTCTTCCGGAGCTCCGTACCTGAGAGCTCCCCCCCGACTAGAGCCCTGGGAGCCGCCACTGTTAAATGAGTCATCGGAACTGAACATGCTATGGCCCTTATGTCACAACGCTGGATACTGCCTTTGGACCACTTTATAGGTTGCAACGCTGGATATTGCCTTCTTTTATTGAATTACATCACGGGAACCGCCATCTGTATGAACTAGCACTTTATGTAAATTGTTGTTTATGTGAATTTTATTGCATTTTATTGTTTTATTGTATTTTAACTGTTATACGCCGCCTTGAGCCAGTTTGCCCGGCAAGGTGGGATATAAATCGAAAGTAAAAATAAATAAATAAATAAATGTCACCCCCCATGTCCCCCAAAACAGTGACATCACACTCGACGAGTATGCGTCACCCAGAAGTGACGATGACATGTCAGTGACGTCGGGGGGTGATGCTCTGAATTTTGGGCTAAACTCTCTGGTAAAATTAGCATCAAATCATAGTGTTTTGCCCAAAATCCAGTGCATCACACCCCCCCCCAACATCACTGACGTGCCAATGTCACTTCCTGGTGATGCAGGTGTGTCACGTGCGACATCACTGTTGGGGGGGGGGGAGATTCCCTCACAGCAGCCAGCTGGCCAATGGTGAGCAGGAGCCAGCAGAATCAGGGGATCCCCCACCCCAACCAAGCAAATGGCAACCCTACAGGGATGTTGTTATGCTATAAAATGTAGGAGGGGAGAACGATGTTGTAAAGTGCTTTGGGTCCCCACTTGGGAGAAAAAGGTATAAATATCCTCAATAAATAAAAATAATGCATGACCTATCCTGTGGAAAGGGAGGTCTGTAGTATGTCTGCTCACCCCCCCCCCCCCCCCCCTTCTCTTCAAAGCCACAGAATGTCAGTGACTTAGTTGAGGGCTGAATGAGCATATGGGAGTCCTGTGTGTACCTTCCATTCCACATAAGCGTTGCCCGCACATGGCTTCTGTGCATGCACTCTAGGGGAGGGGGGGAGCTTTCTATATACAGATGCTGTGCATGTAAAGGGAAGGGTCATGCAGCATTTATAAATTAGTGCTCTTTTAAATGTATCGTTTCATTCCAAAGAAAATGTTAGGTCATGCATAATCATACAGAGGGGGCATTTTGTATTCAAACAGAAGAAATTTATTTTTGAAAAGTAAAAACTTCCGTGCTAAATGTTTCAAATGATCTGGCAAAGGTCTCTGATTTTCCATATCTGTGGATGCCATTTATTTATTTATTTTTCGTATTTATACCCGCCCTCCCCGTGGCCTCAGGGCGGCTTACAGGGGCCAGGCGAAGCCTTGCCATGATAAAACACAATATACATATAATTTAAAAACATACAGTACATATTTAAAAATCCTAATCCTAATTTGTATACTAAGCAGAATTTTAGTGATGAATTGATGGATGGTGTTCCTTAACCTAAATTTAAAAAATCCATGTTGACCTGTGAGAGAGTTTGCAATAGTGAAAGAAGGGATGGGAAGAGTATGTTTAATACTACTTTGAATAATACAATGAATAATAATAACTGATCCATTATTATTCCAGAATGTTTCAACAGGTTTAATATTGCAAATTAAAACTGTTGCTTATATTTAATGAGGTTGATCACATGCAGTGATACGACCAATGTTATGGTAAAATAAAGATGAAAGTAAATAATTAAAATGTGAACACCACCTTATTTTCATGAGTTTTGTAAGCCTTGGCTTTAAAAAGCCCCTGAAAGTTTTGGGAATTTGTGCTTAACTTTCAAGAACTGGCAATCATGTGCTTCCCTCCCCCCAACTCATACTCAAAACCAGCAGATGTGAGGGACAAGGAAAGATGCTAGTTGATTTCCCTATTTGAATTAGAAAGGCTTTCTTCTAACCACAAACCAAAGACAGAGGGAATAGCATTTGGCAGGCAGAACTATACTAAGTGCACTTGTTGGAAATGTTTAGACTTTCTTCTTTAAAAGCCTGCTGAACATAATTTGTGAGTATGTAACCCACAGTTCCTCTGTGGAATTCTCAGAAAAATAACAGCAGACATGAGACTCTTCTTTGTGGATGAGGAACAAACATTTCTGGGGGGGGATTCTGTGGGAAAACATCAATTAGTGGAAAACTAAGGAAATTCCAAAAACAGCAGCAACAACATATTTTTAAAAAAATTGGAACAGACCAAACTCTCACCAGTGAGCAAGTTTTCATGTTCTCAGAATTCTTCATTGGGCTAGATGTCCAAACTGGGGGTGGGGAAGGAAAAAAACAATATTCAATTATTTAGAAAATCTGCAGTTAAACACCTTGAAATGAAAATCGGGTGTTGTTGCAGACTTCACTAGATTAGGTGTTGCTGAGTGCAAAACAGAGTTCAAAAGGAGACAGAGGGAGAGAGAGAAACACAAAATGGCCTCTCCCTCTCTGAAACTGTAACAGCCACTGTTTACTGATGAATCCTGTGCAATTCTGCTGTGGAATTTTTCTACATTGCAGAGGTTATTGAGGTTAACTGGTGTGGTTAGTCCAGTGACCACTAGTTAACAGAGTGCTTAAATAAAGCTATAAATGCAGGAGCATCACTTTACCAGGTTACTCATCTTATGAAGTTACACAGAGCCAAACTGAATGGTGGGCTTTTTTGCAGGGACATCTCAGTTCCCCCCTCCCCCACTATTTCCTCTTTCCACTTCCCTAAAAGCACCCATAGCTTCCCCCATTTTCCTGCTTCCTTCTCTCCTTCCTACCAACCAACCTACCTAACTTTACCTTCTGCCCATTTCCAGCTTTCCTTCCTTCTATCCCCCTGGCAGCTTCTACTAGGAGAACTATGGCTGAGTTGTGTAGTGCCAGCCACTGGGATGGGCCAGATTACATAGTGCTGGCTAGGGGTGTGCGGGGGGGGGGGGATAGTTTTTTCTGGATTCTGGTTTAATAAAGCTGTATTTTTTTGGTATTCCTGAATATGCCCGAATACCAATACCAATATTGTATTGGTACCCAAAAATATTTGCAATTCCCGAAAATTTTGGGCTCTATTATATCCTATGGGGCCAAATTTAAGGTTAAAAATTGTAGTCTATGGCAAAAATCTTCTAACAAATATTCAGGGGGCTGGGGGGAGGGGGTTTGAGGTAGAGGCACCAAAGCTCTACAGCCTTTCCCCAAAAGAACCCCCAAGTTTGGAAAAGATTGGACCAGGGGGTCCAATTCTAGGGGCATCCGAAGAGGGTGCCCCCAATCCTCCATTGTTTCCTATGTAAGGGGGAAAAGGCAGGCAGCAGTGTCTCCCCGAGAATTTCTGCACTAGAAAGTAAGTGAGGAGTGGTGGTGTGAGGGGGCATGTTTGCAAGGCCAGCAGCAGAACCAGTGCAATATGCCCACCAGAACCAGTGCCACTGTGGCAGTCAATGCTCAAACCCAACAGGACTCAGGTCAATCTGAGGATCTCTGCAGTATAAAAGGGTGGGAAAGAGACAAAAATGGCAGGAAAAAGAAGGTAAGTAGAGCCTTTTAAAGTTTAAAGCCTCTCAGAGCCTGTATTCAGCAATGCCGAAAAAACCCGAAACCCACCCCCAATATTTTTGGGGTTTTTTCTGCATTCAGTATTCGGCAGCCAAATCAGATCAGGGAATCTGATTCGGTATGCCGAATACCAGGAAATGCCAAAAAAGCATTTTGGGGTTTTTTTTTACAGTTCATCTTTACCGAATGCACACCCCTAGTGCTGGTTGCTGGGCCCAGTTGCACAGTGGGGTACTTGCAAGGGCTCATATTCCCTTGTATCCCCTTCTCCAATTTTTTTCCCTTCTCCTGGCAACACCCATATCCTCATCTTGCCCCGCTTCCTTCTCTCCTTCCCACATATCAACCAGCCTACCATTTATCTGCCCCCAGGGCAGTGCCATACCTAGCCTATTTGGTTCATGGGGGGGATAATTTTTAACACCCCCTTCCTCCTTTTTGCCGTCAAGTCACAGCTGGCTTATGGGGAACCCATAGGGCAGTGGTGTATAGCATATTTGACATCCAGAGTGGATAATTTTTTAACACCCCTCTCCTCTATACAGCATTATTTTCAATAATAATTATGAAATAAATACACCTTAGATTCATAGAATGTTGCAAGGGACCTTGCAGGTCATCTACAAACCCCTGCACTCTGCAGGAGCATAGCCGAAAGATAGCCCTACAACATACCCGAAAGATGGTCACCCAGCTTCCACGTGAAAACGTCCAGCGAAGGAGCATCCACAACCTCCCGAGGCAGTCTGTTCCACTGCTCAACCACTCTTACAGTTAGGAAGTTTCTTCAGATATTTAGGCGGTAACGACTCCCTTGTAATTTCCACCCATTAGATCTAGTCTTGCAATCCAGAGCAAGAGAGAATAGATCCGCTCCATCTTCTACATGACAGCCCTTCAAATACTTGAAGACTGCAATCATGTCCCCTCTAAACCTTCTCTTTCCCAGGCTAAACATACCCAACTCTTTCAGCCTTTCCTCCTAAGACTTGGATTCCAACCCTCTCACCATCCTGGTTTCCCTCTTCTGGACACGCTCGAGCTTGTCAACATCCTTCCTAAAATGTGGTGCCCAAAACTGGACACAGTACTCCTAAGGTTGCATTAACTTTATTCACAGCCACATCGCACTGCAGGCTCATGTTTAGCTTGTGATCAACCAGAACACCTAGATCCCTTTCACATGTGCTGCTGTCAAGCCAAGTCCCTCCCATTCTATATCTGTGCCTTTGATTTTTTTGTACCTAAGTGTAGGACTTTGCACTTATCTCTATTGAAATTCATTTTATTTGACTCAGCCCACTGTTCCAGCCTATTTAGATCATTTTGAATCCTGGCTCTGTCTTCTTCAGAATTAGCAATCCCACCTAGCTTTGTGTCATCTGCAAATTTGATACGCATCCCCTCTATGTCTTCCTCCAGGTCATTTATAAAAACATTGAGCAACACCGGCCCAGGACCGAGCCCTGCAGCACTCCACTCGAGACTTTCCTCCACGTAGACGCAGAGCCATTTATGAGCACTCGTTGGGTACGATTTTTCAACCAACCATGAATCCATCCAACGGTTGCACCATCCAGCCCACACTTAACAAGCTTATCCTCAAGGATATCATGGGAAACTTTGTTGAATGCTTTACTGAAATCTAGATACACTATATCCACAGCATTGCCAGAGTCAACCATTTTGGTAACTCTGTCAGAAAAGGAGATAAGGTTGGTCTGGCATGACTTATTCTTGATAAACCCATGCTGGCTACTACCAATTAACTTATTCTGTTCAAGGGGCTCACAGACAGAGTGTTTAATAATCTACTCTAGACTTTTCCCAGGTATTGATGTCAAGCTGACAGGCCTGTAATTTCCCGGGTCTGTCTTTTTTCGCTTCTTGAAGATTGGGACAACATTTGTTCTTTTCCAGTCTTCTGGCACAACAGCAGTACTCCAGGACATCTCAAAGATTAGAGCCAGAGGCTCTGAAATAACATCTGCAATTTCTTTTAGCACCCTGGGATGCAAGCCATTTGGCCCTGGAGATTTGAAAGTATTTAAGGCAGCTAGATGCTCTCTAACCATTTCCTTACTCTGGACTGGCAGTTTCTCCTTCCTTCATATGCCCTGCATTCTTCAGTTTGTATACAGCTCGCCTTACGAGCAAAGTGAGAGTTGAGTAATTCCGTTTTGTCTTCATCCCTTGTTAAGGCTTGACCGTCTTCCCCTAGCAATGAGCTTACTCCATCGCTGTTCTTCTTTTTGCTCCGAACATAGGGATAGAAAATTTTCTTGTTGTTTAGAAACCAAAAAGAGTTTCAGGAAATAAGCTTTCGAGACTCAAAGCTCCTTTAATCAGAGACAGATAAGAATGGAAATAGGATAATAGAATCATAGAGTTGGAAGGGGCCATACAGACCATATAGTCCAACCCCCTGCCCAATGCAGGACCAGCCTAAAGCATCTCTGACAAATATTCATCCAGCCTCTTCTTGAAAGCTGTCAGTGAAGGGGAGCTAACCACCGCTCTAGACAGCTGAGATCCAACTTTTCTAATCTCCCTTCCTCCTACCTCATGACCCAGCAGGAAGTTCTCTTGCACAACAGCTTGGGCTGGGTTAGGCAAACTTCCCATGAACTGTTTGCCCTTTCAAGACTGCCTGCTGAGAAGGATGGTGAAATCATTCAGAGGTAATGGCCACTGGCAGCCAAATCCAGTTAAGTGGGGACATGAGGTTGCTACTGCAGATGCCTCTGACAGTTATGCCAGATACAGATGCATAGCAATGCATGACCAGATAGCTCCATTTATGGAGGAGGGGGGTGGAGAATTTGGAATTTGAAGCACTCCCATGCCTTTTTGATTCTTCTCTCCACACCGTTCCCTGTCTTCGTAGCTGGGCTATTCAGGAGCGGGTTTTTTTCACCCACCTCACGTTACAAATCCTTTGGCCTAGTAGCTGCAACAAGAAATTGTTTTCTAGGTTAAGCCGAAATATCTAAGGCTATCCTCCTTTTTTTTCTAGACTGGATTGAGGTTTGGTTTTGCTCTTAAAATACCAGACCAGCTTTATTTGATGCTAGCCAAAGTGAGCACAGGCGGTCTTTGTGCAATCCTAAACAGAGGTATACCCTTCTAAGCCCATCAGCTAAAATGGATTTAGAAGGGTGTAACTCTGCTTAAGATGCCTCTGTTAGCAATGTAAATTCTTCCATAAGGGCTTTTCCATTTACCAAAAAAAAGAAAAAAAAGACTGATCTTTTTGATATGCTGATGATTCTGTGCCCCAATGGTATGTATGTACGCTGCTATTATTAAAGGCGCAACACACACTTCCAGGCAGTTCTAGCCAAAATAATTGTGAAGGGGGTGAAATGCTCTTCAGTGGGGCTTATGCAGGAGAACTTCTAGCTGGCCTGTGTCGCTTAAGGCTCGCAGCCCAATATGGCACACGTTTGCACCAGTGTTCCCTCTAAGCTGAGTTTGTGTGAGCTAGCTCACAGTTTTTTAGCTTCCAGCTCACACATTTTTGTCTTCGCTCAGGAAGGATGGCTCCAGAGCAAATTAATGTATGCAGTGGCCAAATCGCTCGCTCACAACTTTAATGCCAGCAGCTCACAAAGTAGAATTTTTGTTCACAGGACTCCACAGCTTAAAGGGAACATTGGTTTGCACAGAAGCATGCACCATTAATGGACAATCCTAAACAGGTCTACTCAGAAACCTACTAGGGTCTAAATGACCCTGAACAGAGAGAAATGCCTTCTTTTCAAACTTTGATTTGGCTGAAATCACTACATGATGTTTGTCTGGAAAACATTTGATATTAATTTCCATAACAATGAAATTCAAACATAGGAATTTTGGGGATAGGAATTTTCATGGCAACTAGTGAGATAAAACTCAGAGGCAGCAAGCCATAGGTCTACTCAAATATAAGTCACGTGGGACTTGCTTACTGGACAGTGTCCTTGGGATTGCCACCAAGGGAACAAAGAGACCAGTCTACATCCACCACACTGAATTCAATGCAATTAATGGAGCAAATATTTTCTAAAACAGCAAAATCAGTTCTATTCTGAACTGGGCCTCTGGAGAGCTAGGTTTTAGTGTCCGATCTTCTGCTTGTTCATTCAGAAGTGAGGCTGCAATCCTAAAAACACTTTCCAGAGAGTAAAATGACATTTACTTCTGAGTGGACCTGCTAAGCCCTGCTAAGTACAGTGGGGCTTACTCCTCAAGTAAGGGTGGGTCTTGGAAGGCCCTTCTGGCTGCTTCTGTGAAAAGGCAGGGAAGAGGAGCCCATTCTTTCTGGCACATTTGGAGGACAGCAGCTGTTCCTTTCAAGTCAGTGCACTGAAGAGAAAGGCTTGAGGGTGACCTGCCAGGCTTCAATGAGGCAAGTGAATGACAACTTAAGATGCTAGTGGTTCTGAGGAAGGATGGGCAGTGGCAGCAGGCCTGTCGTGATGGGGCATTTGGGGGCAATGCCCCCCACAGGTGAGCACCGCCCTCTCAGACAAAAATTCAAAAACCCTCAAAAAATATTTTTAAAATGCAGAATGTGCATAGGGTTTCCAAAATGACCCCAGGCACAATCAGGGAAACTTCAGTCCCTTTTCTTTTTCTGGTTTGAAAAACAAATAGGTTTTTAAAAATGCAAATAAAATAAAACTGCATAAAATAAAATAAAATTGCAACATGCAAAAAAGAGAGTCGGAGATTCCACCCACTCTCCGGTTTACGCAGAAAAGCAGCCTGGAATTGAGTCTACAGGTGGACTGGAGATCACAGCGGAACTGGAGTTGCTGCTTCTGCTGCTGCAAGAGGAGCAGCAGGTGTGACTGGGGCACCCCTTGGATTTCCCCATGCCCCACCAGCCAAAACGTTCTGGTTATGCCCCTGAGTGATGGGCCTCTAGCCCCCGGAGCAGTCTGGCTTACACATCTCTCAGAATTGTCCCGCTGGCCACATCTAGCCACAGTTAAGACTGGCTTGGCAACCCCCCCTGCAACACAGTGGGTGCGTTCAGATGGGGCGTTTCAGCCGGCATAAACTCTACTGGTTGGAACCGGTGCAGTTTATGCCAGCTGAAACGCGATCATACTTACCTCCCTCACAGCGGAGCCCATTGCTGTATGCCCGTTCACATGCTGTAGGTGTCGGCGTTTTTTTTATTTAAAAAACTCAATTTGAGCATGCACATAGGCAGCCATCCACAGAATAGCGATCTTTGCACATGCTCAAAACACCCCGTATTGCATTTAAAGTTTAAAGGAAAGGACTTACCTTTAAAGTTTAAAGCCCAAACAGGCCTCCCTGAAGTCCTGGACTCCTCCGAAATGTTATACTAAGGGCCTTTTCTTTTTTTAAAAAAACAAATGCCGGGGCGAAGCTTCGCCCAAGCGCATATCGGCTACCTAACAAAAAAAAATGGTGGGTGAAAATTGGAAGCCTCGGGCTTCCGAACGGAAGTGGCTAGACACCGGTGGAGAGTGGTAAGACGGGGGTAAACCAATTACAACTGTTGTACTCAGGATACCACCACTTGGGGACCTAGTGGCAGAGTACAACGGTTTAAAGGGCTTTGTAACGGTTAGGGACGGAAGGCAGATGTTCTACGTGTGAACGCCGGTAAGTTCACCGATTGCAACCGGCACCTATTCTGTTGCAAATGCCCCGTCTGAACGCAGCCAGAGTGTCTTAAAACTGCATGGCAAGCAGAGGACCAGGAGATGGGATTTATACCCTGCCCTTCACTACCTGAAGGAGTCTCAGAGTGGCTTACAATCCATTTCCCTTCTCCTCCCCACCACAGACCTGTGAGGTAGGTGGGGCTGAGAGAGCTCTTTGAGAACTGCTCTTGGGAGAACAGCTCTGAAAGAACTTTTAACTGACCCAAGGTCACACCAGCAGCTGCATGTGGAGGAGTGGGGAATCAAACCTGGTTCTCCCAGATTAGACCAAACTGGCTGAGCTGTGGCCAGAACAGTATCTGGTGCAGTCTGGCTTCCCTGCAGTCTGTGGACCAGCAGCAGCCTCCCACCAATAGCCAGCAGCTTTGTGCTCCTCTTCATGGGTAGCTGCAAGTGAAAAACAATAAGACCAACAGTGGTACTCTTAATAAAAAGGGGTACTCTTAATAAAATGGAATAAAACAGCCATAAAACTCACGTATAATTTAGATAAAAGATAAGAGCTTAGTTTAATTGCCATGCACTTTACGTTCCTTGTAAACCTGGGCACAAAATCTAGCCACCTGTCTTGTTGTCTGATGGTTCCTGTCAGACAGGAGGTAGTCGAGTTTAGTTCAATTTGATCTGCCAGGAAACCTTTCCAACCACGGACTAATAGTCTGATTGAAGTCAACGCTTTTGTCCAATTTACCTGCACTGGGGAGTGGGGGGAGAGAGAGGCACTGGGGGATGTCCCACTGGGTGCTGGTAGGCAGTCCCCCCCCTAATAATATATGTGCCCATAGATAGGGATGATCTACTATGTAAGCCGCTCAGAGACCCCGTGGGAGGGGTTCGAGTAGGGTAAAAGTCGAATGTTAAATAAATAAATAATGTGGCTGGGCCTGGCGGGGATGGGGTTCTACTGAACATGCTCGCCCTCTCTGAAGAAGTGTGTCTTCTTGCTTGTTTTTGCTCTGCCCCCAGTCATGACATGTCCACCCCCTCCAGGCTGCTTGGAAGCTCCCCCTCCTTCCTTCTCCTTTTCACTTTCTCTCCTCCCTCTTCCTCTCTGGCTGTGGCTGAATTAGTTTCCCCTGCTCTCTGTGCAGGTCCTGCTTGCTTATGGGGTCAGGAGAGGGTTTTCTTTCCTGTGCATGGGCCTCTTTTTCAGATTTTGTGGATGCTACGGGTATCTGGGATGAGTGAGAGGAGTGAGGCAGGAGGACTGATGCTTATCGCTTGCACCCAGAGCTGACCGCACCTCCCACCCTGCCCTTAGTATACCACTGCCCTAGGGTTCCCAGGTCTGGCTTATGAAATATCTGGAGGTTTTTGTGATGGAGCCTGGGACGGTGGGGTTTCGGAGGGGAGAGATGTCATCAGGCTACAATGCCAGAGTCCACCTTCCAAAGCAACCCATCTTCAGCTGATGTGGGGATACGTGGGACAGCCTTACAGTGGTTTGTCTCTTTTCTCCACGGCTGGGGACAGAGGGTGGCACTTGGAGAGAGAGTCTCACGGTGTTACCCTTTGGTATGCAGCATCCCACAAGGAGCAATTCTCTCACCCATGTTATTTAACATCTATATGCACCACCTTGCCCATTTGGTTCAGAGCTTTGGGCTGGGTTGTCATCAATATGCTGACACCCATCAAATACCACCCCAGATACTTTGGCCATGGGTTTTGAGGCTGTGGCTAGGTGGTTAAAGCAGAGCCGACTGAAGTTAAATCCATCAAAGATGGGGGCCCTGTGCCTGGGCTGAGGGGGAGTGAGACTGGGGATCCAACTCCCAACTCTTGATGGGGCATTGTTAACACCAGTTCTAACAATGAAGAGTCTGGGTGTGATTTTGGATGCCTCACTATCTATGGAGGCCCAAATCACAAATGTTGCCAGATCAGCATTTTCCCATCTTCACCAGATCAGGCAACTGCCCCCTTATCTCTCCCCCCCACCCTGACCTAGACACAGTGATCCACGCAGTGGTCACCTCCAGGCTGGATTGCTGTAATTCACTCTATGCAGGGCCTACCCTTATCCAGAAACTCCAACTGGTCCAGAACACAGTGGTGCATGTTCTTACTGGAACACCAATAAGAGCACATATACAACTGGTGGTCTGCCAGCTGTACTGGTTGCCAGTTGAATACGGAGTCAAGTTCAAGGTCACGGTTCTAACCTTCAAAGCTATATGCAGTCTGGGACCAACATACCTTCAGGATCTTATCTCCCAATATGTCCCTCATAGAGCATTGCACTCAATGAAGCAAGATCTACTGGCAGGGCCGGCCCAAGGTGTTCCTGCACCCTAGGCGAGCGCAGATGCCAACCTCCCGGTGGGGCCTGGAGACCTCCCAGCTGGTGTGCATTGCCTCGGGGCAGAACTCTGCTCGGATGCACCGCTCCCGTCCAGTCCCCCTGGCAAGCTGTCCAGTCTCCCTGGCAAGGCCTGGTGCACTGCCGCCACACGGGGAGGCTCCACGATGGGCGGGTGGGCGGGTGGCTGGCCCCTGTGCCATGAAAAGGAGCGTGCCTGGCCTTGGACCCAACCTCTCACCTGGACTCGGAGAGGCTGCCCCCAACCAACAGCAGCCTTTCCCCAGATTGCGCCATCCAGCTGCTCCTGGGTGTCCACGGCAACAGGGCTGGGCGGCGTGAAGAGCGGCAGCCGAGCGGGCAGGATGGGCGGCACTGGGATAGGGCTGGCCGCCGGTGTCCCCTCCACCGCCCTCCCTCCCTCCGGGCTGGGTGCCCGGTCGGCACGGGGGCCAGGCGAGAAGTTGGCTCCGAGACCCCCCCTGGGGCGCCAACTGCGGCGCAGGAGGGAGGGAGGGAAGGGAGGAAGGAAGGCGGGCGGGCACAGGAGGTGGAGCAGAGGCCTCGGAGGGTGGTGGACCTTGGCGCTTCCTGGCAGCAGGATGCCGCTGCCGGCTGGCTGGCCCGAGGGGGCGCCACGGCGCTTGGTTCCTGCGGCCGCCCCTGCCTCTCCTCCCGCACCCTAAGGGCCGACCTGCACTCTAGGCGAACGCCTAGTTCGCCTAGCGGGTGAGCCGGCCCTGTCTACTGGAGACCCCCAGTCCTAAAGATGTCCGCTTAGCCTCCCTCAACCAGAGACAAAGCCTTCTTGGCTCTGGCTCCGGCCTGGTGGAACACTTTTCCTATTGAGATCCAGGCCCTGCAGGACCTAATGCAGTTCTGCATGGCGTGCAAGATGGAGATGTTCCACCAGGCCCATGGTTGGGGCGTCAAAGATCCATTTACATTGGCCTCCCCTGTATTGCTATTAACATCTATTGCTGTCAATCTGTATTGTTTGCCATCCATCTGTTTCCCCAGTATCAATTAGTAGCCACCTATGACTTTTGGAAGCTATGTGGGAGCAGGAGACAGAGTACTCGAATGGTTGCCATTGATTGCACCGCTTGATATAGTAATTGATCATATTGTAAATTGGGTTTTAATGATGTAATTTTAAATATTGTATTGTGTATTATTGCTTGTTGTAACCCGCACTGAGCCTGCTTGTGGGGAGGGTGGCTATAGATTAAATAAATAAATATTATTTATTTCATTTATACCCTTGCTTTCTACACAATGGGGAAATAGCTTACATCATTCTGCTATCCTCCATTATATTCTCAGCAACAACAATGAAAGTGTGCGACTGGCCTAAGGTCATCCAGAGAGCTTCACAGTAGAATAGGGGTTTGAATATGTCTCCCAGATTTTAGTCTGAAACTTTAACCATTACACCACAGTGGCTTATATGGGGTGGCTGCTGTTGAACAAGAGCAAGCAACTAGTCATGCAAGTCCTGTGGTGGTTGCTGTTAGGTCTGGCCCCAATGTGGCGCCAGACCTCAAAGGCCAAAACAGCCATGGAAAGGTTCCTCCCACCATCCACTGTCCTTTCTTTATAGAAACCAAGACTTGAAGGTTGGCAATACCATTGTGGTTGCTTAGCAATGGTCACTGACAGAGAATTCATTTCTTAAAGCTACAGGCACTGTTTCTATTTTGGAGGGGTGTGTGTGTGTGACCTGGAACTTTTTCCAGGGTTGTAGAAAGATCCGTTCATGGCTCCAATCTCCAAATTTAAGTATCCATGTATTTGGCCACGTTGATATCTATTAAAGATACATAACTGCAATGAAAAGGGCTAGATACTTTGTTTTTTTTAAGAATGTGGAAGCAGGGAATTCAGAGGAACCAGCTGGTTCTTGCAAATATATCATAATGTTAATGCACTATATCACAACAGCTGTTACTGGTAAGCATCCTCTGGTATTGCAGTGGGCAGAAAAGGCAGAGAAAGCAATTGCTGACTGGAAGGAAAGTGTGAACAACTCCTGTGTGGACATTCCACTGCCAGTGTAAATGCCTCTGCTTTTGTGGGAACAACAACAGTGAAATGGAGAATGAGGATTCTCCATGTGGGTGCAGGCGAGGCTTGTTGCACCTTTAAGCTGTATTGCAAGGTGAGATTAATGCATTTCCCTTTGCTGTATAATTTATCATGCACTTCCAAAGGAAAAGAATGCAAGTTATTTATAATTAAATCTCTGCCTTCAGGGAGAAAATTGCTAAAACCCTGTCGTCAAACAAACATTCGTCACCCCATCTATACATTTGGTTTCAACTTCAAAACAGCACTGGCTCATTAAACGGCAGGTTGGCAGGACTTAGATTGCATCCCCACACTTGGTTTCCAGTGTTTATGATTTTATATGTCATTTTCTCCCATCTCATCAAAGAATTCATTTGGCTGCCTAGGAACCAGCAGCACCGGCAGCTGCAGTGAAAAACACACTCCCCTGAGTTCAGAGCCCTGGAGGGCAGCCATGTTGAAACTATCATTGTTTCGGCCCATGTCTCTCATTAGAGCCTGCCAGATAAATATTTACAGCTGGTCATGGGAGGAGGAAGCATGCAGGAAGGAGCTCTGCACATTCTTTTTCATCTCCGCACTCCTTTAGCTTTTTTAGAAGATCCAAGTAGTATTGTGTTCATTTTTTCTAATCCTTATGCAACCAAATAAAGACCAATGAACCTTCTGGTGAGGGTCTGACACCAGATTCGTGTTGTAAATCTATGAAGTCCAGGGTGATACTTTAACTGAGGAATGTTTCCTGTTTAACGAATCAAGAATTTCAGAGTAGTTGCTTTGTTCTGAATTGCATTACCAAATCACAGTTGAGCCAACACAAATATAAGGGAAGTCGAGCAGGTATGTCGTAGCCATGATTCTCTTTCACACCTTTCAACAGAAACAGATCTTCACCAGGGGCCGGAAATCAAAAGTCTAGCTGGGTGGTGAAAAGCACTGTGGAATTTAGTTCCTTTCTTATCCGTGATCCCCCTCTCTCTTTGGCCTTTTAACAGGGCTCTTTTTGTAGCAGGAACTCCTTTGCATATTAGGCCACACACCCCTGATTTAGCCAATCCTCCAAGAGCTTACAGTAGCCCCTGTAAGAAGAGCTCTGTAAGCTCTTGGAGGATTGGCTACATCAGGGGTGTGTGGCCTAATATGCAAAGGAGGTCCTGCTACAAAAAGAGCCCGACAGTTTAGTGTTGCCAGCCTCCAGATGACACCTGGAGATCTTCTAGAATTACAACTGACCCCCGAACTAGAGAGATCAGTTTCCCTTGAGAAATTGACTGCTTTGGAGAGTGGGCTCTGTGGCATTATATACTGCTGAAGTCCCTCCCTCCCAGGGTCTGCCCACCCCAGGGTCCACCCCTAGGGATAGGCACAAACTGCATTTTTGCAGTTCATGGTTTGTGGCTGAGCCACAAACCCAACCATGAACCCATATGAACCAGGAGGTTCATTCATGAATTGACCTGGTTTGTATTGGTTTGTGAGCCATTTAAAGTTTAAACCCCTGCTTTCTGCTCACCACTGCTTTTCACAGGGAACAGAAAACAGGGGGGGGGCATTTAAACCAAACAGCTGAGCAGCAGTCATTTAAACCACTGCTTTCCGCTCCCTGTAAAAAGCCATGGGGAGCAGAAAGCAGAGGTTTAAATGGATCCCAGCTCAGCTGTTCAGTTTAAATGGCCCCCTGCTTTCTGTTCCCCACTGCTTTTCATGGAGAGCAGAAAGCAAAGGTTTAAATGACTCCCCACCACTCAGCTGTTTTCTGTGAAGCATAGAAAGCAGGGGTTTAAACCACTGCCTTTGCTCTTCATAAACCACCACAAACCGCATCCAAATTCCTGAAAGTTTGTGGTGGTTCTTCGGTTTGCGAATATTGCTTCTTAAACCATGAACAGGCCAAAATTCGTGACAAACATTAGTTTGTCAGCAGGTTCATGCCCACCTCTATCTACCCCCAAATCTTTAGGATTTTCCCAACTTGGAGTTGGCAGCCCTTTGCTTTGTCTAGTTTCAATAGTACATCTTCCCAACAAAATGTTTGTAGTTTATCTTTCCTCCAAACTACTCAAACACATTTTTATTGTTGCAACATCCCTTTGAGGTAGATTAGGTGACTCTTGTATCCAGGGAGCTTCATAATTGAGCAGGGATTTGATGTTGACTTTTTGACATCTGAATCTCTAAATACAGCATTATGCTGGCTCTTGATCTGGGAAGTGATGCTCAGAAAATGTTCTAGAACTGAAATAGAACTGCTTCGCTACCTTCAGGGAAGGATGTCCTGATACCCTGCAGTCTGTCCCCCCCCCCCCACCTTACTGCCCATTTTCCTCAACTTGTATGTATCTGTTGTTGAGTCCCTCATTGACATGCAGAGAGTTTTTAACCTGTTTTTCATCACTTCAGAAAAAAATGGCTTGATTTATACCAGCCCAGGATAGCCTGATATCAGGTCTCAGAAGCTAAGCAGGGTCAGCCCTGGTTAGCACTTGAACGGGAGACTGGCCACCAGGGAAGTCTAGAGTTGCTATGCAGAGGCGGGCAATGGCAAACCACTTCTGAACGTTTCTTGCCTTGAAAATTCCACGGAGTCACTGTAAGCTGGCTGTGACTTGATGGCAAAAATAAATGAATGAATAAATAAAAAATCCAAGTGATGCAGTAGGGAACCATTTCCTTTTTGGCTTCTGCAAATGATAAGGCTATGTAGTTGGATTCTTTGTGTGGCTCCCAATGAAGTAATTACATTTGTATATCTCACCCTAATTTTTCAGGCATCATTTGTTGCCCATCTGGAATCCTCTGAATGATTGATATATACTGTTTATGTTGACGTGAAGGTGAGAAGGGAAATAATTATTTGATCTTAATTAGTTGAACTCTTATCTTTCTTCAGATCCCTGCAACTGAGGCCTCAAGATATTTAGCACCACTAACAATTTAAGGTCAATAAGTCCACCATATAAATAACCAGATGTAAATAAAAGTGAAAGACTTTACCTTTTTACTTGTTCATCTTCTCACCGACCCCCTCATTTGTTCTTTCTTTTTGGAGAAACTAATTCTTGTAGTGACTCGATCAAGGTCACCTATCCAAATCCACATCTGGAACTGGGCTTGAATCCTGTCAGGCCTAATCAAAGTGAAGCCCACAGCAACAAATGTTCACCTCTCTCCACTTACTATTCTGAGGGGGCCCCATGAGTTGTTGCTTCCATTGGAACAGAATAGGGGTGGAATAGGTGGGTCTGGGATGGGAAGGTGCCCTCCTTATTTCTGCTGGCAAGTAGTTTCTGCTAGAAGAAAAACACGATTAGGATCTAAATCCAGGTATTTCTTTACCAGTTTCACTGGGCTAGATCTAATGAGTCTTCCTTAGTAAGAGACCTTCCTCCAACTCTGTTGGAAATAATCTTCCTTCAACAGAAGATTCCACATTTTTAGCAGATGGAAAACCATTAAGAGGTCCCGTTCACACGAGGGAATTTGGGCCGGCAGCAGGACAGTTCGGGGGCGGTTCAAACGGCCGTGATCACACCACAACATCTGGGAAGCATGGTGCTTCCGTCCCCGAACTGTCCCATCCATGTGATAAGGCGCATCAAGTTGAACCACCTACCGAGGTGGTTCATCTCTTTGGTGCGCCTCAACCCGGAAGTCTGATCGCCGGCGCGTCCTTGCGTCGGCGCATCCCGGGCTCCCAGCCGAACTGCGCATGCTCCGACATGCGCAGTTCGGCTGGCCTGCCGTCAGCTCTGTGTTTACTCCTCGGCGTCTGATCGTGCCGGGGAGAAATGGCGGCGCGGCCGGGGGATCCGTGGGATCCCGCCGCGCCGTGTCAATGTTGGCGCGGCTTTTAAAAGCCGTGCCTTCAAGCGCCTTTTCCTATGCCGTATGGCAGGGGCCGAATCCATTCTGTTATTTCAGTTTTATGAGGCATAGGAAGGATTTATTTATTTACTTTGTTTATATCCCACCCTTCTCCCCAAAGGGGCAACTGTCCTCCATTTTATCCTCACAATTATCCTGAGGTAAGTTAGGTTGAATGTATGTGACTGGCCCAAGGTCATCTATTATGCTTCCATAACAGAGTGGATATTTGAACCTTGGTCTTCCTAACCACTATACCACACTGGCCATCCGACTACACTCTACTGGACAATGCTGAGCCATGTCACTAGGACCAGTAGTCCAGTAACTCTCCAGGAAGGTTGTGCATGAGCGAGGGGCAGCAGATCAGAAACCTGGATGGAGAAGAGGGTAAAATCCCTGTCTTGTTGGTGTTGTTTGCATGACAGGTGGAAGGGGGGCACACCTGGCTGCTTGGTCATTCCCTTGCTTCGTTCCTTGGTGCGTTCACAGCTGCCTCTCCAAGTTTAGTGAGAAAATCATAACACTAGACTGAACCCACTTGTTCAAAAAACCAAAACTCCAAAACATGGAAAACCTAAGCAATACTGCAGCTTGAATATCAATGAAAGGGGCGAGAAGAGATTCACTAATGTTCTGTCAAGATGGCAACCAGAGAGTAAATACAGAATTAAGAATTTCCTATTTCAAAAATCATGCCCAGCATGAAACTGACCAATACAGAGTGGGAGGAAGAACCTCACTGTGTGTGGAGGAGTGGCCTCCGAGTGGCTGGAAAGGGGTAGGGGGGAATCTAAGGCAACATGTCTGCATCTGAATTACCTTCCACTTGGAAGCAAGGCAAGAAAAAAGCCTATAGCAAAACCACTTTTGGAAAAGCCGGGGATACAGCGAACTGACAGCAGAATGGGCAAAAGGGAATGCAGAACCAACAAGAAAAGCTGACGGACATGTGAGGTGAGAGCGGGAGGAAATGCAGAATGAGAAATAAAAGGCGACAGAGATGTGCAGAGAAAGCAGAGGAAATGACCAGTGCAGAAAAGGCTGAGTTCAGTGGTTGTGCGAATGCTGATTTCTAATTTAGAGCAGACCCTAATTTGGTCCAAACTATCAAACTCTGTTTTGCAGTTCGTTTGTAATCCTGGCTTAAATAGGAAGCTCAAACCATAGTTTGCTGGTTCAGAAGTAATTTATGAAGGTGTAAGTCAATATGAAGCTGCCTTAAACAGAGTCAGGTCACTGGTCTGTCTAGCTCAGTAGTTTCTTTGATTGGCATTGGCAGAGATCTTTTCTCAGCACCTAAGAGCATTTAACCGGAGATGACAGAGGCTGAACCTAGGACCTTCTGCATTCAGAGCTGAAATTGTATCATGAAAGCATGACCTCTCTCCAAAATACTTAAGTTACTAAGTGACTATGGGCTCAGTTACACAAGATTTTGGAAGTTCTATGTAGCTGAGCCCTCAGAGTGTGAGGAGCATACATGCACAAAGTTCATTCATACCGTACCAAATCATGACTTGATGTTCTGTCTGAATTATTGTATTATCGTTTAGCCTTCATATCCACCATTATTTGTGTGAAGTAACAAGTGAGCCTTGGCAAAGATGCATTCAAGCATCTCTTTCAACTTGAGTCTGAGCAGAAGGGTCGTGGAATCCCACTCAGCAATTTCTGCCTACCACGACTATCGTATCAACATGGCTCAATCAATGTAGAATTCAGTGGGTCAGGCTGAGCAGAGGCTGCAATGAAAAGCCTTTTGAGATTGTTAAATAGTGGGTTCCATGGGTGAACAGACTCCCAGTCTGGTGATCAGCTCTACTTTATTCAGTGATTTCAGCAAGAACAAGACTGTAGACCAGAGCCTCAGCTTGGTTATATTGCATGCAACGGCCATACCCCAACACACCCCACTCCCAACGATAGGCTATTTACAAAACTTTACATCTTAATTGGTTACTGCCAGAATCCTGTTGGTCTATTGTTATTTGGCTCCGAGCTCATCCTGTCTCTGGCAGCATAGTCCTGCAATGTTTCAGTTCCAATACATAACAGAGATGGTTAAAAGGAGTCTGAAAATCTGTTCTGAGGGAGGGGCGAAAAGAGAGAATCCATAATAGACAGCTGGGGACTCAAAATACTGTTAGTTCCTCTGTTTGCAATATAAAATGTACATCTGTCCAAACATATACCCCCTTCTTTTATTTGCCTGAGCTGAATCAACAGACCAGCAATGATTGTTTCCAGCTCACAGTGAGGCCTGCAAAGTATTCTGGATCCAATTGTCAAACTGTCTCCCTAAGACTTGAGCTATGAAGGTTTGTTTTTAAACTCCCTCAATGAGATTTACAAGAAATTAAGTTGTTTTAGAAGATTTATTTGGGTTTTGGAGGAGGAGGAGAGAGAAACTGGAAAGTAGAAAGCAATTTAGGAGTATCAGTCCTCCATTACTTACTCTGGGCTGCCACTGCCTGGCATCTTAGACCCAGCCTTTTACATGAGAGAACTGTGGAATGTGTGTCAACAGGCGATTTCGGAAGGCTGAGGAGAGAAATGTTCACTGAGCTTGGTCTTGATTGTATCAAATCCTGTCTCCTTGAGCTCAGCGGGCGCCACTAACAACTGGGCGCCACTAACATCTGGGCCATATCGAAGGTATTCTTGCCACAAATGCTGAGAAATGTAGCCTTTTGAAGACTTTCATCTGAATTTTTTTGAGCAGCGAGGTAGAATTCAAACCGGGATATGTAGGCATCCCATTCTTCTGTAGTCTAATCAAATGATTCAAAGTGGCCCTTGGTGGCCATTTTGTAATGTTGCACTGTAGCGGCAGATGGCTGTGCTCTTTCACTTCTTCCATTGGCCAAGGCGACAATTCCTTGGCAGCTGCGTGATCAGCTCAGGTTCCGTGGGGCTGTCTATCCACTCAATCCCATCCTCGTCGCCAATATTATATACTGAGCTTGAGACAGCTTTTCTCAAAAATGATTTCTTTATTCAGCTCTGAACACAACACAAACACACAGAACAATAACAACTAGCTAAACCACATCCCTAGAATACTAAGGTCCAATCATGAGTGAGCGCTTAAGACCAATAGGGTTTGTTCCCGCTGAAAGTCATAGTCTTTCTTGATTGGTCTGTTCCACAACAGCAGCTAATCAGGTTGTTGATTTTAGGATACTGAGTCTATGGAGCTTGTGACTGAAGCTTGGGCTCATTCTTCATTCAGGCTATTTACATAAGGTAATACATAACAGGAGCTGCGGTGGCTCAAGTGGTTAAGATGCTGAACTGCAGGCTGTGGAAGGTCGGTAGTTCAGCAGTTCGAGACCCGAGTGTGCCGCATGGCGGAGTGAGCTCCCGTCTCTAGTTCCAGCTCCTGCCAACCTAGCAGTTCGAAAGCAAGAAATTGCAAGTAGATAAATAGGTACCACTTCAGTGGGAAGGTAACAACGTTCCGTGCGCCTCTGTGGCTCTTAACCACTACATCAAACTGACTCTCACTTTGTGCTATGATACTTCATATCACAATAAACAAGTGTCTCTCTAAGGTACCATAAAATCTTTTGGGTTTTGAGAGGTTTATTTCCCTCCCCAGGGCTTATTTTCCCTCCCCAGGGAGGTTCCTCTCTCTCTCTCTCTCTCTCTCGTGGGGGATTGAACCTGGTTCTCTGGATTATATTCTGTGGCTCTTAACCACTACATCAAACTGACTCTCACTTTGTGCTATGATACTTCATATCACAATAAACAAGTGTCTCTCTAAGGTACCATAAAATCTTTTGGGTTTTGAGAGGTTTATTTCCCTCCCCAGGGCTTATTTTCCCTCCCCAGGGAGGTTCCTCTCTCTCTCTCTCTCTCTCTCTCTCTCTCTCTCTCTCTCTTCCTCGCTCC
>NW_015165251.1:537038-566074 GCF_001447785.1 Gekko japonicus
TCTCTCTCTCTCTCTCTCACTCACACACACACACACACACACACACACACACACACACACACACACACACATTGTCTTTTGCCAGTGGATGAAGACTTTTTTGTTTTGTTTGGCATAGCTTTTATTGCCCTCATCCTTGGTTTTCATGTATTTGTTTGTTTGTATGGCTATACATTTGTGTGTTGTTAAATATTTACGCATACATTATAAATGCTGCTTTAATGTTCTGAACTTTTAATTCCTTGATGTTGACTGCCTTGGGGAGCCTGTTTGGCTGGAAAGGTGGCATATACATGTTTTAAATAAACATTTGCTCTCCCCTCAACAGATGGGCAAGGCATACCGGCACAGGAGGGGCAACACCGTGGCTGATTTTGCACTAGAGCTGCCTTGATGTTGCGCCGCCATTTGCCCTGATACTATTGGTCAATTTCACACCCGAAGCTGTGGGGCTGCATTTTGACTCGCGGCTTCGCCCGATTTCCCCCGCAGTTTCGTGATTCTGTTTTTTGAGGATCACGAAACTGCAGAGGAAATCGGGCAAAGCCGTGGGTCAAATGCAGCCCCGTGGCTTCGGGTGTGAAATTGACCAATAGTATCGGGGCAAACGGCGGCGCAACATCGAGGCAGCTCTAGTGCAAAATCAGCCCATATCTATTTTAGTTTTCAGGCCTTTGAAACGCTGCCTGGACACAGCTACTTTTCTGGAATTTAATTACTAGATTGTTTTATTTAGGCAAGGCAGTGGACAGTGAGGATGATGCAGCAGGAAATCAAAGTTGTATGGGCAACTCCCAAGTGTTTGCAAGAGTGAAATAATGTTTACCAGGGCTATTGGGTCTGTAATTATATATTTAACTGTGTCATACCCTGAACTCTGTTGTGTTAATTTCTCCATGTGCCAGCAGAATTCAAGTGTGTAATGGGGGAGGGGAGTCCTAAGAAAGAGGGTGCATGTCATGTATCAAAGGAAGACAAAACATTTGATCGGTGTATTTGGGAAATACAGAGCTTGCTGCGGTACAGCACAGCTTCTTCAAAGGATTTCAAACTTATTGTCTCAGCAAAACTCGAGCAATTTGTAGTAGTTTAATGGTGGATAAAATGGGAAGGTAGGACTACAAATTGTGGAGGGAGTGTTTCTATGCTGTAATGTTTAGTCAATTAATCAAGTGCATCAATCAATTAAATACCTTCCAGTTGACTAGTAAAGGAGCCTCACTTGGGAAGCTGATTTTTAAGAAGATCTTATTTTTATTACAAGTACTTATAAAAACAGCAGGCGGCAAAACGGTGCCCATGATGCATCATACCCTCCTCCTCTTTCACACAGGAGAGCCAGTTTGGTGTAGTGGTTAAGTGCGCGGACTCTAATCTGGGAGAACCGGGTTTGATTCCCCACTCCTCCACTTGCACCTGCTGATGTGACCTTGGGTCAGTCACAAGCTCTGGCACAGCTGTCCTTGAAAAAGAGCAGTTTGTGTCAGAGTTCTCTCAGCCCCACCCACCTCACAGGGTGTCTGTTGTGGGGAGGGGGAGGGAAAGGAGTTTGTAAGCCGCTCTGAGACTCCAAGTGAAGGGCGGGGTATAAATCCAATCTCTTCTTCTTCTTCTTCTTCTTAAAAATGCTGACATATGGATGCATTCTCTAAACATGAAGCATACCCTTTTGCTTCCACAGGTTTTTTTTCTTTTACTTATGCAAACTTTTTTGAAAATTGAATTGATAGATCAATAAAAGCCCATACAGTTAATCAAGTGAGGGTTCTTAAACTGGGTGAGCTCTCAAATATACAGGAAAGAAGCCAAGATTGTCCAGGTGCTGGTCTGAATTTGTCAGAGCAATGCTACAGTTTATTCATAGTTTTCCTGTCTCCCTTTTTTGTCCCTGACTAGGCCAGTTTCTCTCAGTTTAATCTGTGGAAAGAAAGTTGTCCCTTAGTGTTAACCGACTTCCTAACAAAGTTCCTGAGCAGCAGAGTTCAAGCACGGGAGTGTGGCACTGGCATCTCAGAAGAATAATCGCAAGGAATCATTTTTAAAGGTGTGAAATGTTTTAAGCTGCTTCATGAGAACACCTGATAGTACCATACATGGCAGAGAACAAAAGGCTCTGGGATATCTAAACATAATCCTACCTAGGGGGGGAAAGTGGGGAATGTGCACAGAAGGGAGGGAATGTGTATGCAGTATACAGTGAAAAGGCAGCTAATTTTGAAATAGGGGCAGTGAATCTCTGGTGTGCAACATCTGCTTGAGTCATCTAGAAGGCCCTGTCCTATCTCTATCTATCTATCTATCTATCTATCTATCTATCTATCTATCTATCTATCTATCTATCTATCTATCTATCTATCTATCTATCTATCTGTCTGTCTGTCTGTCTGTCTGTCTGTCTGTCATCTATCTGCTTATTTTGTAGGTGCTACTTCTAGAAAAACAGATCATTGTAATTAAAGCAACACAGCTCCTTATTTTATGTTTTGGTTCAGTATTAGTGAAGCATGGTCCATCAAGTAATGCAAATGGAAATAATGGCAAAACCATGTATGTGGCTTGGCTGAAAGCTCATGGAAGGTTTAGTATTTGCTTCCAGTGTCTCAATTTAGCCAAGTCACCAAATGTACCCAGATGCATCTCATGTGAGGCCTAAATATAAAATGCATGCAGGTCTTGTGCAAAAAGCAATGAAATGATCTTGAATTTTGGCGAATGCAGTAGAATTTGACACCTCTCAAAAAGTTCCTGTGGAACTGTAGCAGTAGTCATGGAATGCCAAATTGTCCTGCCTGTGACCTCTGCTTTTCCAGTAGATTGTGTCACTTTGCTTTGAGGCACTTGAGTTCCTGGCAAACAAAAGTAAAACTGTTCCATAGCAAGATAAGGTAGAACTGGCAATTAAATTAATGTCAGTTAAGTAAAGTCTGGGGGCCGCAGTGGCTTAGAGGTTAAGATGCTGAGTTTGGCAGTTCGAGACCCTAGTGCTACGTGATGGAGTGAGCTCCCATCTCTGGCTCCAGCTCCTGCCAACCTAGCAGTTCAAAATCAAGAAATTGCAAGTAGATAAATAGGTACCGCTTTGGTGGGAAGGTAACAGCGTTCCATGCACCTCAGCATTTAGTTATGCCGGCCACATGACCATGGAAACATCTTCCGACAGTGCTGGCTTTTTGGCTTGGAACTGGAGATGAGCACTGCCCCCTAGAGTCGGATTCGACTGGCTTTCAAGCAAGGGAAACCTTTTACCTTACTAAGGAAAGTCTGAGGAATCCCTTTAGCTTCTGTATCATGTTTTTGCTATTAGATATGCTGCATGTTGCACTAAAGTGATCTCACTACAGTGAAGGGCTAACTCATAAAACCACTGTTTATTATTTGCAGTTTTATATACATAGAATTTCACATTCATTCTGATACCTGTGATAATCAGAATGTCTGGAAGTACCCATCTTTGTTTAAATCAAGTTTTTGGACCTTGTAGTCATGGAGCTGTACTTGAAAGTGGACAGGGAGTTTGTGTGACAGGTGTCTATCTTTGGGGTGGACTGCAGGACTGAGTTCCTGTGTCCCTCCCAGCTATGCTTGCCATGGTCACCTGCATTCCATTTTTTTATCTCTTCCTTCCTCCCTAGGGCAATGTACATAGTTCTTTCTTCTGCCATAACCTCCCAACAGTCTTGTGAGGTAGGATAGGTAGAGTGAGTGAATGACGGCCCAGGTCTCACCAATCTGCCACTACATCACACTGGCTCTGTCTGTACCTTCCCCAAAACATTTAAGTACACGGACAACATTTTTACAGAAAGACTGCAAAATAGGCTAGAGTACATACATTTTGTTGATCTGGCTAAATCTAGCTTGAGTGCACAGTCCGATTTTTTTCTTTTCTTTTGGAGGGCGGGACACAGACTTTCCCTTTTCAAGGATTTGGGATTAGGAGGAGATTTAAAATATGCCCTTATTATTTTCAACGGCAAGACAGATCTAGATAGCGGACAATGGAGATCCTCGGCCCAAACGTTACAGAGAACTGAAGTGATTCTGTGAGCATAATAAGTCTAAGACATCACTAGTCCATGCTGGAGGTCATGGGAAAGTCATGCAGTGAACTATATCAGTTTTCTAGCTCTGCAGATTCTCAGTTCAGTTCCTAATATGGGTCCATAGTCATCTGCAGGCTTTTATGGACATAGGATGGCTAAGGGACCATCCATCACAGCTCCTGTCCCCCAGCCCAGTGACTGACACTTCACTCCCAGCTGAGGCCCCCTTTCAATCCCACCTAGTGGCAGCTATGGTGAAGTGAACAGGGCAAAACTTCTTTACACTGTTTCTATCCCTATTGCCACTAATGGGTCTAAAAGGAGCAAAAAAGAGTCTCTGGCCCTGTTCACACGAGGGGTTTTGGGCCGGGAGCGGGACGGATCGGGGGCGGAGCAAACGGGCGCGATCCCACGGCAACATCTGGGAATCGTTGCCTGCCCGTCCCCAATGCGTCTCTCCTGCTCAAAACCTCAAGCATGTGCAGTTCGGCAGCCTCCCCCTCCCATTCGTCTCTTCCTCCCCGGCATCTGATCATGCCAGGGAGCGCCACGGCTCAGGGGATCCGTGGGATCCCGCCGCGGCGTCTCAACTTTGGTGCGGCTTTTCAAAGCCGCACTTTCCCCAGTGTTTTCCCTGCCATGTGGCAGGGGCCTACGTAATGTTGCAGGATCCTCTTGGTCATTTGTGAGAAGTGCTTTCACAAGGCAGCAGAGTGGAGTTTTCTTGCACTTTGCTTACTCAGCATCTTCTAGGCAGCTCTCCCATTAGGAAAGGAGACACCAGCCCAGTGACTCCAGTTGGAGGTGGGCCCTTTGCCAAGTTGTGAATCTTGGCAGATACCCAGCCATGGTGCTGTATGGTTCAAAACAATGTTCTGTGGGGGTGGGGGGGAAAGGTGCATTTTTAAAGAGAAATACAAACTATTGTCCAGGCACTTGCTCTTTCCTGCTATGTTTGCAGTTGCCTGTTTCTGTTGAAGTAGCCATTCCCAGTGGACAGGCTACTTCAAGTGGGACATTTTTCCTTTTAAACTGAACGCCACAGTTAATGGTTTGTGAGCTAAATACCACTGACTTATTGAAACCATATTCACCCTGGCTGAGCTCCCACACGGGACATGCATGTGTGTTCAGTCACTGTAAAACCTTGGTAAATGTGCTTTTAATAAAACATTGGTATTATTTAATGCTTGGGGAGAAACAACTACTGAAACCCAGAGCCAAGATGAAAGATTACGAAGATCAGGTTTTGACCAGCAATTGTATTCCTCTACAGACGAAAGGACTCCACCCAGGGTGTAATCTGAGTCCCATGGCTCATGAGAACATAGTCTGAGATTAGTCCTGGAGTACATGAAGCAGCAATTGGTAGAACATACTACTTCATGCTGTTCCTGGACGACCAGATGACATCTGTGCCCAGGGATGTCCTTCTCTTCGGCAGATCACCAACTATATCCCTTTATGGGGTACAAAAGTTTTGGTCACCATGATAGTTGCCTTGATAACCTCTAGATTCAATCATTACAATCTAGGTGGGGCCACCTTTGACAGGTATGCAGCAGATTAACTTTAACAGAATCTGGTCAAAGACAACATATAATTCTCTGAGAGCTTTACTGTCTCCCAGTTTCTGGACCTAATTCAAATTGTTGTCTTGAAATCGGAGGTCTTAGATAATCTAAAGCAAGGACATGGGACAGAACACCTCCTCTCCTGTGTATCTCCATAAATACTGACATCTTCTGGGTTCTTTTGCCATCTGTGGTGAGACTACAGAGGCGAAGAGCAGGACTTTCTCTGCGGCATCCCCCACCCTCCTACCCAAGGAGGCTTGTTTTGCTAATAAGGACTTTTTCAGGGTTGGTGAAAACTTTCTTATTTAAAAAGGCTTTTAGTACATGAGTCATATCTGGTGCTGTGGCATTGCTGAACTGGTTTTGGGTTTGTTACATGATTCTATTGTTTTTAGGAAATTTATTTTATTATGTAATTTTATAGGTTTTTAATTGTCACTAGAGCCTATTGTTAGCTGGAGAGGCAAGGTAAAAATATTAAATAAAGAATGTGGAAAGCACATGCTTACCAATGAATGACCAAAGTTTCTTCTACACAGAGCCAGTTTGGTGTAGTTGTTAAGTGCATGGACTCTAATCTGGGAGAACTGGGTTTGATTCCCCACTCTTCCACTTGCACCTGGCTGGATGACCTTGGGCAAGCCGTAGTTCTGGTAAGAGCTGTTCTTGAAAAAGAGGCAGTTTGTGTCAAGAGCTCTCTCAGCCCCACCTACCTCACAGGGTGTCTATTGTGGGGAGGGGAAGGGAAAGGAGTTCGTAAGCCGCTCTGAGACACCTTTGGGTAGTAAAGGGCGGGGTATAAATCCAGTCTCTTCTTCTTCATATCTACAATTAAAGGGAAAGTTATAATGGGTGTGTGTGGGGGGGTTGCTACTGTTACCTCTCTGTGGCTCCTATTTCTGTTTAGTTTTCTTCAGCCAACCCCATGTCTCATCCTGCTTGTGTCAAGATACAGCTCCTAAGTCTCCTGCCTGTTTCCATTAAACCATGCCATCTGCGTCTTTTATCTTTGTATGTGGCTGTGAATCATATCAACAAATGCTTCTAGCTTCTTTGAAAAACAAAAGCCTCAGACTTGATACTTCTACAATGTGCTGGGAGCAAGGTGATTGAGCTGTGTAGAGTGCAGACCTCCAATGTTTCTTATCATTTAGGGACAGTTGTTACCTTATTTTTCCTCTTCTCTGGGACAGCTTCAGCTTCTCCTTTGGTAATTTATTTATTTAGGTATTTTTCTTTTATGCTGGTCTGAAATTATGCTACAGTTTTACTTCCATATTTGTCCATCTAAAATCACTGGTAAAGTCTATTGAATTGTCTTGGGACAACACAATATGTTGTATTAATAACTTTGTTCTCTCTTTCAGAATGAAATTATAAGCAAGATGTCTGTCATAGTTTCTCAACAGCCCCAGTATATGGTTTTTGTCTGGCCACCCCCTTCCTCTGCCAAAAACTGCAATAAGGAGAGATTTTATTAGAACTCCATTTTAAAGAGTGGGATGGAAAAAATTGTGTGTGTGTGTGTGAAGCATTTGGAAGGCTACAGTTCATGGCAACCTCCTGACCTGCACAGTCCTGCATCAGAATCAAGGGTGGGTGGGGGAGTTCCTATATAGACAAAGATATGAAAGATAGGAAAGATAAACTGAGGCAACCTAGTGAATACATGTTTCTTTAGCCAACTCCCCTTTGAAATATTTCAGATAATGTTGCATTAACGTTTCCTTCTTGGGATATCTGCCATGATTCCTGCAGGCAGACTGGTTTTGAACCCAGTCAGAAAGCTCCATGAGTATTTCTGCTAAACTTCCATAATATCTGAACGTGCAAAGGGGCCTGCTAAAGAACTGGGTGTTCTGTCGAATGTGCAGAAATCACTTGTCATTGAGATTGCTCTGAGTAATCCTCTCCAGGGAGATCAGGGGAACCAATAAATCTGTATAAGGTATCACCTGGAAAAACATGTGGTGGTTTTTATTATACGAATCCAGGACTTCTAGTAATAGGGCATTTATATGTATGTTTCCACACCATATACACAATAAAGCAGGAGTCCAGTCGTCCCTTAAAGACAACTGTTTTATTTTGCTGCTATAGGCAAACATCTGGAATCACCTACAACCCTACAATACAGCAAGATACAAACTGAGATTATCACAATCATCTGCATTCCACTTTATCTTTAGTTTACAACAAAATGCTTGGTAGATGAGGCTGGGAATGACTTGCCAAGACTACCCACTGAGCATCGATTGTACCAGTCTCCTCAGTCCACCTCCACCAGTCTTCCCACTGTAGTTCTCTCACTGGTTGAGTAAGCATACCATGGCAAACAAGGAGTACATTTACCAAGACATCCACAGGTAGCCCAACTGACTGTCTAAAATGTTCAAAAATTCTCAGAGATGTCAGCCAGATGTGACAGAAGATTCTTTCTCTCCAAATACAGTAGTTGATTCAAGATGAATTCTAGAAGAAGCTCTGTGACATTCCATTTTGCATTTCTGGTGAGATGGGCACTAAAGACAGGACTTGCCTTGTGGTGGTGTCACCCTGCTTGTGGTACTCCCTAACTGAATGCATTTACCTGGCACCTACCCTTCTGAGAGTTTTAGGTAATAGGTTTTTGCTTTCCTGGTCTTTGGCAATAATTAACACGAGCCTGTCTTTTATTTATTTAGTGCACTAATAGGTGGACTTAGATTTATTTATTTCCTTCATTTATACCCTGCCTGTCTCCCTAATGGGAACCCAAAGAGACTTACAGTGTTCTTCTCTCCTGCATTTTACCTTCACAACATCCCTTTGAGGTAGGTTAGGCTGTCTGACTGGCCCAAGGTCACCCAGTAAGATTCCACGTTAGAGTGGTGATTTGAACCTGGGCCTCCCTGATTCTAGTCTGACACTCTAACAACAATGCTGCACTGGTGCTCTTTTATTCAATTAGGGACCATTTTGACTCCAACCAAGCCCCCTTATAGTGGGCATTTTACAACTGAGTAATGTTGTCAGTGTCACAGTTTTATTTATTTGTTTCCCACTCCTTTTCTTACAAGGAATCTCAAGGCAGCTCACAAAATCCAGCAATATATGACCTTACCACATATCAGATGTTTACAACAGACAAACAAGAGCTATATGAAAATACTGATTATCTGCACTAAAAATCAGTGTAAAAAGCTGTGCCTCACAGGTATAAAAAAACAATGAGGAGAACCTTCTGACCTCCTCTGGGAGGCCATTCCACAGTACAGAGCATTACCAAGAAAGCCTGGCTTGACCTGCTTGAGGGGATATTCAGCAGCAGCTGTTGAGCAGAATGGAATTATTGCATGGGTTTGGTCCAGCTACCCATAGTGGCTGCTTCCTAAATACAGCCCTACTTCTCATTGAGGTGGTAAATAAGATTGCCAGCTGTCTGGAGAAAAAAGATCTTGTCTTCTTAATAGAGACTTAATGGGATGTTGTTTACCTCCATACCTTGAAAAGTTTTTGAGCAGTCTGTTTCCATGAAGTCTCCAGGCTTGTTGGCAATCCTAGTAGTAAACCCTTGTTTGAGCTATATTTCTTTTAACTGCCGCTGGACTTCACTTGTTCAAATCGTCCTTCATACAAAAAGTGGAGGGGATTGTTTCCTTCCACATAGAAAACTGTGCCAGGGAACAGGACTGTAGCCTCACCTTCACCTTTGAATCTAGTTTTATCTGTGAAGGGAGAGAATATTGTTGTATGGAGAAGCAATGTCATGTGAAGCCCTTCCCACAGACTGAAGTAACTCAGTCTGGACATAGATTTACCAGCTCAGTGAGAACTAGGCCTCTGACATACTTCCTGGGGATAAAAGCTGCTCTGTCAGCATATGCTGTTACGATGGGGCTAGCCATTGTTTCAAAAAAATCTATTTCACACAGGCCAGATGTTAAACTAATCTTCCTCGCCTGCTCCCTCTCTCCAGTTTTTAATTGATCTCACCAATTGCATGAGCGCCCCATGAAAGACTGGAGGCCTTTCCTCCTATTAATGAATCCCAGAGCAGTCCTTTCATTCCTACAGCTGCAGATCATTACCAAATGCTATGGTTTCTTAATCATCAGAACTCCCTTGTCCCATCTCCCCCACATCTGAAGGGGGACAGTGTTTCAGTTTTGCCTGTGTCTCTTTGCCTTTTTGTCACCTCTGCCTGACCTGAGACTGAATGGCACTCCTATTCCACATCTCAATATATGCCTTCTCCCAATATACCTTGGATCGCCTTTGCCTAAATATGCAAAGAGGAAAACAAGTTATCAGACCAAATACTGGGCGAAATGAGCTGATGTGCTCTTGTAAATAGGTCAATGATTTTGTTCCTTTTAATGTTTGTTTTGTCTTTCTAACAACTATTGACCTCCACTCCAGTTTGTTTACATACCAAGGAACCATTAGATGGTCTGAACTTTCAAACCTGATGAGAGTCATTATTCCAGCAAGTAATTTAGACAAAAAGAAAAATGGGCTGCCTGGATCTTATAAACTGCCAGTGTAAAGAGTTTACAGAAGAAAAGCCAGGGACCCTCGTGGACATTATACCTCATGGTGTGCATGGGGGAGAGAGTTGTAGTAAGTAGGAAGGATTGCCTGAAATTGCCCCTTCCCTTTTGTGCAGGAGCAGACTGGCCATTTAACTTGCAGGGACATTTCCTGGTGGGCACTTCCCTACTCCTGGCCAGGAACAATGGGGGCAAGCCACAGCAGCTGCAGACATGCCTCAGGGACTGCTTGGCTCAGAACCTTGATCAGCCACAGCAGTTTTTTTTAATTTTTTAATTTTAATAATTCAATTTATACCCTCCCTGCAAGCAGGCTCAGGGCGGCTTACAACGGTGGCACCAATTGCCGATAAAACCATATAAAACATATGAACCAGTACTATACAGATAAAATCATAAGGTGCTATTAGTTATCCAATTCATGACTTGCGGTAGCATACTAAAGATGCCTACAACTGCTGAATTCCGGCTCAGTGTCATCCTGAGTGTCTCAATGGAATGAGCCAGATGTTAAAGCTGAGGGCTGGGCTCGTTGATGGTAACAGTGGGGGCGGCTCCTAGTTGAAGGCCTGGTGGAAGAGCTCCGTCTTGCAGACCCTGCAGAACTGTAAGAGATCCCGCAGGGCCCTGATCTCTTCTAGGAGCTCGTTCCACCAGTAAGGAGCCACCACTGAAAAGGCCCTGGCCCTCGTCGCAGCGAGCATGGCATCCTTGGGGCCCGGAAGGGTCAGCTCACCAATTGTCTCCTGCACTGCTTCTAGTTTGGGAGATAAGGCAACGAGTGAGCAAATCCCCAGACAAGACTCCTTCTAGTGGCACTTTTGTAGGATCCAGCCCAATTAGAGGACACCTTTGCTTTGACAATTTGACAGTATGCTGCTTCCCAGCACCTTACTAGCTCAATACAAGAGATCACATTTACTGTTCTGTCACATCTTGGGTTCCGCATGGTTACAACATTCTGCTTTATTGTGTGTGGTCTTGGATGAGCTTTCAGGAAATGCTATCAATCAATCAACTGTTTGCCACTGAAAAACCCAGGGCTCAATGGGGAAGACACAATGGGGCACGGCTATACTCATCTGAGGTCCAGCTGAGGAAGAACTCTCCTCCTTGGAACGCTGGGCAGCCGAAATGCAGCAGCTTGTGAACTCCAAGGCACACAGGTAGGACCAGCCAAACCACGTGTGAGCTCTCTGGGTCGCGACTCCCGGAGAACTTAAGTAGTAGAGTCACTTATAGCACCTTAGTGCACTGCTATGGGAAGGGTGGGTTAACCAGAGAGACAAAGGAGAGTTTCTCCTTAAATAAACTCTTTTTGGGGCATGTGCTATCCAGCCATAAACTATCAAACCCGTCCTCTAAACTATCACTACTGGATGAAGAGGGGGTGACGAGGGGATGACGAGGGGATGACGCTCTCCTAAGGGGTGGTGGCAATATGTAGATCCTACTCCTACATCAAAGGTGCCTTTTGGCAAGGTGTGAATCTTCCGTTCCCATGGACACCCTCTTGATTTGCAGATCTGGTTCCTGCTCCAAAGCCATAAACGCTATTGTCTTTAGATCTCCAAACCAGATTAAGGGAGTAGGGTCACTTGCTCTTTCCATTCCAAGAATGCCGGGGTTCGCTGGGGATTTTCCATAGCTCTCCAAGTGGGTGCAATGGCGCGGTGTCTTCTCCATCCCAAAGAGTCATGGGATACATTCCAGGGACGCACATGGTCCGTATGTGCAACGGCAGGCCCAGGCCAGCCTATTTCTAGGCAAGCATGAGATGCAGAACAAAGCAACACACAACATACAGCAATCCCTGAATACATAATGCATAGGTATTTATGCTAGAGACACACATAAGCAGCATCACCACTATACAGAAATACAAACATAAGTTCATATAGTTACAAAGATGCCTGCTGAATCTGTATCACTATTCTGGTGTTACCTCCACTGGGAGTGGGTTATTCAGTTTCGGGGGCCCAGCTTAGTTGGGTTTTTTTGTCTATTATTGATGCTCTTTGTTCACCCATTAATTTTTCAGGACCCAGATAACATTCCTTCCAAAGCTTTGCATTTTTGTGTTTTTCCTAAAAAAAAAGAAGTTCTGAGACAATTTGTTTTTCCTTCTTTAATGCAACTGGATGGATAGCCGTTCAGGTGTAACTACACTTGGTATGGAGGACGGATTGGTGACTTAACTTTTCCCAATTCCCCCATCTCACTTTCCCACCATTTCAGGGAAAACTGTCAGTCTCAACAATGTCATTTTCTTTTTACATGACATTCAAATATTATTTTTTGCACCAGTGATGATGTACAATAATACTGCCCTAAAGGAAAAATGTCCTCCTGACCACCTCTAATTTCCTTTTCCCAGGAATAATGACATTGATTGCAGAAAAGGGTAGACAGGCCAATTACCACCACCAGTGCTGTTGAGAGGGGAACAGAGGATGCATGCAGCTGCCTTATACTGAAATCAGACCATTGGTCTATCAAGGTCAGTACTGCCTACTCAGACTGGCAGCAGGGATTTGGGATGAGGTCTTCTACCTGATTCTTTTAACCGAGGTGTTGGGGATTGAGCCTGCAATTTTCTGTATGCAAAACAGATGCTCTACCATTGAGCTAAAGGGACAGTTTGTGGGATAGATGCTTGTTCTTCATAATCAGTTTCCTGCCCTTCCTGAACTTGGCTACCCAATGGCAGTAGACAACTCACAAGGCTCTGCTGCCCTCCTGCCCTCCCTCCTGCCCAGTTAACATCTGAACTGAACAGAGCTGCTGTCAGTTCTAGCCCGCGCTGGTGTGAGCTACCAGCCTTGTCCCCAGCTCGCCGTCCACCCAGCGGTTCGAAAGCTTCGGCGAGTAGATAAAATGTGTACCACTCCTTAGAGAGGGTGGGCACACTAAACCCCCGTGGGGGAGGTGTTAGCCGGCGAATGGAAGGTCCAGCTCGTAAGCTCGTAAGCCTGGAAAAAAAGACCTCTTTGGCATTAATAAGCCTGTGATGGGCCAATCCGGCCAGGCGGTGGCAGTGCGGCACTACGACTCAAAGCAGTCCTGGAAGAACTGACGTCATCCAGCCAAGCCGAAAGTGAATGCCGTCCGGAACACACCTGAAGCTTACAGCTGAACAAAATCCCAATCGGCTGCAAAAGTGTGCGATTTAAAGAATTATATGTTGTCTTTCCTTACCCTATGAATCGTTGTTAGTCCCGTGTGAAAACCTGAGTAACTGTAAATCGCTCAGAGCCAGCAGCTCTGCAGGATGAGCGATCAATAAATCGAAAGGTATTATTGCCCTGTCCTCTTCTCCACTGCACTTCCCAGCCTTTAAATGAATCAAAGTTCTTTAACTGAATTGAATTTTTTTTGGTGTGTGGATTAAAGAATGAGTAACTGATGCAGAACAAAAATGGTGCTACTATAGTTTACAAAATTATGACTTTTGAACATTGATCATCCCATCACAGAAACAGGGCAGACTTATGTATCACAGAAAAGGCAAACCCAAAACAGTGACTCGTGCAGTAACACAGAGGATGGATTCCTCTGACAGTAGGTCAATCCTAATTTTACACACGTTGAAAGTGAACTTTGAGGTGTAACAGTGAAGCATGGCCTCCATTTTAATTTATACAAAAGTGTGTCTCGACTATAATTTTTTAAAAAATATTTATGTTATTTACAATCTGCCTTTCTCATTGAGATAAGGATCAGGATTTCAGAAATCTAAACAAAGCCTAAATATTAGACATGATACATCCACAATGCTAAAAAGTGGGATTCTGTATTAGAGGTTGTGCTAGTCAAGCATGGAGCTTGTTTCAGCCTGGATCATTCTGGATTTGCATAATGTTTGATGGAAGAGGTGACCTGAATTTCCCAGAATTAACAGAAGATTGGAGCTTTGGAGATGAAGTAATTGGCAAACATGATTTGGAAGGTAATATTGCATAACAACAACAGAGGAGTAAGAAGATGGCAGGTGCTTTCAAAGAAGAAGCGCACTTAAAACATTACCAGCCATTCCTATGGTAATGGAAACAGAAATTATACTATGCACCTGTTTAAGGAGTATCATCCTACATAGCTCTTTGTTCTAGCCACTTGAAACCTATTTTAAATTAAATTAATCAAGTTGCAGCCAATTTATGGTGATCCTATAGGGCTTTCATGGTAAGAGGTATTCAGAGGTGGTTTGCCATTGCCTACTCCTGCCTTGGTATTCCCTAGTGTTCTCCCATCCAAATACTGACCAGGGGTAACCCTGCTTAACTAGCCTGGGGTATCCAGGCCATGGGATTTTAAAAATTAGGCTAGAGATTTCTCATCATATCAGAAACGATCAGGAAAGTATGCTGTGTCAACCAGTGTTCCCTCTAAGCTGAGTTAGTGTGAGCTAGCTCACAGTTTTTTAGCCTCCAGCTCACACCTTTTTGTCTTCGCTCAGGAAGGAGGGCTCCAGAGCAAACTAATTTATGCAGCAGCCAAATCGTTTGCTCACAACTTTAATGCCAGTGACCCACAAAGTAGAATTTTTGCTCATAAGACTCCACAGCTTAGAGGGAGCGTTGGTGTCAACAGAGTGTGCCAAGCACACATACTTCACTTTTTCGTGCAGGCACAAAATCCCAAGGTTATATGAAGGATGCTGTTGGCTCTCCTTTCTGTTCTCTGTAGCCCCAGGAAACTCTTCCTTGTGACACTACTTTAGGGTCTTTTCTGCAAGTGAAACCTAACAGGCATGTACTGAGAGGATTTAGTATACTGAAGGAAAAGACAAACACAGTCCTCTCGGTTGTAAAAGCCTGTGCAAATCATTGCAATGAAACAGAGTATTCCCAAGGCTCAGCACATATGTGGAATTTAGTACTGGAGGTATTACTTAGCATTTCATTGGAAAAAGGGCCAGATTTCTAACTGTTATGGCTTGAACATGTATGAACAAATGTATGATAAAGTCTTGGGAGCCAGAACAGGTGTTTAGGATTTCCAGCAGTCAGGATAAGAGGTAAAAGTGGAGAGTTGCCTTGTTCCTTGTCTCTTGTCAAGCATGGTAGAGCAAATTGTGGGGGTAAGAGAGATTACTACACAAGCACACATACAAATGTACATTAACTGCATAATTTATATATGCCTTAGAATTTTGCTCTTTCCCCCCTAAAGGTCATGTTATGAATCCTTGGAAAAGTCCTTACATAGTGTGTCATACTGATGTGTTTATTTCATTGGCAGCATTCAAACATACAGGAAATGATTCAGAAGTAGAAGGGAATGTATATGTAAATGTCAATTGCCCTTGTAGCCATACAATGAATAATGATCAGTCTTCTGCTCCTTTCAGCTGCTCAGCAGATAACTGGGTAGCCTTATCATGCTGTCTGATTTTAGCTGCTCAAGACACTAATAGTTAAGCTTGTGCTATAGCAATTGAAGTAGCATAATTTGCAGCATATAGCAGAGAGTTAAGCCTATGCTATAGCAATTGAAGTAGCATAATCTGCAGAATATAGCAGAGATGTGCAGACCCATATATTTCCCCTACTGCAGGGGAACAGAAGCACACAGTTAAACCTATCATTACAGCAAAACATCAATATTTTAGTGCCTTTTTTAAACAAATGAAACCACTCATCTTCATGGTGGGGGGGAGAGGGAGTGGTTGGATGATGAGTGGAGGTGTGTGGGAGTGGGTGGGTCAAAGAAAACGGAGGGAAACATTACACACAAGAAAAAAGGCGATTCAAAATAGTTTTCTAGGAAAAAAACCATGGTAAAAGTGGCCTCAAAAGAAACAGAAAAAGAACCTCTGGTAAAACAAAAATACAAAAAACCAAAGTGGAAACTAATGGCACAAAAAACACGTGGAAATCAGGATAAACCAAAGCAGTACGGGGTCAGAACTGACCCCACCCCACCTCAAAAAACAAACCCACCCACACAGAAAAGCTTATCTTAGCAGCACCATGGCCTGGGCTAGCCTGATCTTGTCAGATCTTGGTTGCTAAGCAGGGTCAGCCGTGGTTAGTCCTTGGATGGGAGACCTCCAAGGAAGTCCAGGGTTGCTATGCAGAGGCAGGCACCTTGTAAGGGCAGAAGAAGAAGAGATTGGATTTATACCCCGCCCTTCACTCGGAGTCTAAGAGCGGCTCACAAACTCCTTCCCCTTCCCTTTCCCACAACAGACACCCTGTGAGATAGGTGGGGCTGAGAGAACTCTGAGAGGCGGGATATAAAATTTGAAAATATCCAGTCTTATTGCTTCAACCACAGAAGCATCAGGATCTGACTATATAATCTTTCTTTTGCAGGGCTCCTATCATGTGCTAACAGCCAGTACTGATGGGCAAGTCACTTTTTCCACCAGCAGAAGCTTAAAGGAAATTGCTCAACTGATCCCCCTCAGCACTGCCTTGTCATTAGATAAGTAGTGGTTCATGTTGGACGAGGATCTCAGAGAAACCTGTCTGTCATGCTATCACAGACTAGCCTACGTCCCAGGGTTGCTGTGATAAGATACAGGAGGGAGAACCACATATGCCGCCCTGGATTCTTAACAGGAAGAATGGGATAAATATGCCCTACATATTGTCTCTTCCAGTCCTATGATGATGTATACTGAACATGGACTTTGGGAGAGAGGACTGGTTGTGATCAAGAAGTACACGGCTCCCTTAGGAACCTTGCCTACTGCCATGATGAATAGACTTCATATTTTGAACACTCTGGATTTAGCAGAACTTAATTGTATACTAACCTAATGGCACTAAACTGAAGCTCAGATCTCAGCCTGATAAAAGGATTTGGTCAGTATCCAATGAAATTCTAACTCTTCCAGTGCTATTGCACACACATTGCTCTCTGCCTGTTGAACTGGTTCCTGTGATTCATACTGCTTAGTTGCCCACTTGACATTTCCAAACCCAGTTTTACAAAAACAGCATTTTAGAAATTACTTTCCTTCTGGGTTTGGGAGATGTGTTTTCAGTCAAGGATAAATTCTTCATGGTTTGCAGAAAGGTCAAAGCAGTAAAGCCAAGTTGTTTTTAAGAAAAATATATGCTTATTTTATTAACAGAGGGAGATGAAAATTTATGAGAGTGAAATTCAGCCTGGTTATTCAAAGGATTCTGAAATAACAGCTTCCCACCCACTCACATGGGAGAAAAAAAAAACAGCTATGCAAGAAGAGATGCACTTTCAGGCGTCAGAAGATTTCCAAAGTTTGTGTGCAAAAGGACAAATGAGAATCAAGTAATCAGAGTTTAATGGATACTAGTTTAGTGCTAAAATCAGACCAACATTTACTTACAGATGAGCATAATTAGGCCAAAATGATGACTAAATGGTGATTACACGTTACAAACTTAAGGCCCCTCCAAATAATAAAGCAAGTTAAATTAGCTTGCTCATTTCTTCCTGCTGTCTCAAGCTTTTCTTCCCCATCTTTTTGCTGTCTGGCTTCAACGTTCCAAATTTTCCAACTTCTTTTTGTGTGTGCAAATAATATAAACAAGAACCTTTCCCAAAGCTCTTCCTAATCTATAATCTTCCTTACTAGACAATACTTTATAAACATTTATGTCATTAAAGGCTGGAGTGGATAATCATTGGGTACGCTTCGGTCCTATGATTTTTATGACTTCAACTCTCTAGGCATTTTCAGGCTAAGACCTTTTACCATGTTAATTTTCAGTCACTGCCATAGGATCAACTATGTTTTGCTGCTCAGTGTTATTTATTGCAGTGCTCCAGCTGGCTTCCATTTCCTTTCTGATGTGTGTCAGAGGCTGCTGAGTAAAATTATGCAGAAGGTAGTGATGGGCAAGTAGGAGTTCATTTTCATTGAACCCTGGGAATCTTTTCTCATATATTATCTGGCCCCAACCAATGTTCCCTCTAAGCTGAGTTAGTGTGAGTTAGCTCAGTTTTTTAGCCTCTGGCTCACACATTTTTGACTTAGCTCAGAAAGGATGGCTCCAGAGCAAACTAATCTATGCAGTAGTCAAATCGCTGGCTCACAACTCTAATGCCAGTAGCTCACAAAGTAGAATTTTTGCTCACAAGACTCCACAGCTTAGAGGGAGCATTGGCCCCAACTGGGGTTTAGGAATAAGCAAGCTACCTGAAAATGAATTTAGAAAAGGAAATTAGCAGCCTTTCCTGTGACATGGAAGATATAGAAACATGTCATGAATGGAGTGCAACTTCTTTTGGGCAAGAAAACGCACAGGTTTTTGGGTGCTACCAGACAGTTTGTGCCACAGCTACTGGCCTGGAAGTAAAACGCTGAATGCAGGAGAGAACACAATGGGTGGACTAAGTCTACAAAATTCAAGGCTAACCTCCTCAAGATTCCTGGACCTTACAGTTTAGCTTTCTTATTTACAGTCACAACTCCAAAGGATAGGCTGTACCTGGAAATGCTAGATGGGAAAAGAGGCAGAGGGCAAGATTCGGGGATGGATAGGGAACTTGAAATATGGATGAAAAAATATTTTTTAAAACCCTTCCCAGTCCCCAAAAGAAGCAGGGTGGTGCTCAGAGGACTGGCAGCAGAGATGAGCACCCAGGCAGAAGTCTGCAACCAGCTGTGGCCGGATGTCTATGAACACTACACCATTTAGAACTTCTAATAAATCATCTTAGTACAATTATCACTTTAATAGGACAGGCCACAGTACATGGATTGCCTATTAAGAGTGCTCACTGATTAGATGGTAATCAATACAAATGGGTAAAGAGCATCCGGTATGCTAAGCACGCCTCTCATCCTTATTCTCTTTACTTGATCCTGTCTCTTTCTTCCTGCTTTGATCTGAAATTTGCCATTCAGGATTGGGGGGGGGGAGTTCTGAATTAATAGACAACACAAGCCAAACAGATTGGTACAGGAAAAACACAACAGAAGAAGACAGGTTCAATTTACTTTCTGTACCCAACACATCTACACATGCATGTATCTTCCATCGGACTCCAATTTGTTCTACTGCTTCAGATCAACACGGCTGACCACCTGGAAATAGGCATCTTCCAATTATTACTAAAAATCCCGGAATTCTACATCTAGCCATTGGCTCTAAGTAAAAATTGCAATATACTTTAATTGTAAACAGCTAAAAAGTATATAAGCACATGAAATAAATAAAAGTGCTTTAGACTTAGTCAGACCACTGAGCATCCTAGTTCATCACTGTCTACTCCAACTGGCAGCAGTCTTCAGGTAAGACCTCTTGCTAAGTGAGACCTGCTATCAGAGATTCTTTTACTGGAGATGCTGGGACCTTAATATAAAATGTGTGTTCCACTACTGAGTTAAGAGGCTCTCCCTTACACAGTCAAAAGGGATTGGCTTCAGTTTCCCTCTATCAAAGGGAATATGGGTAACCAGTTCTGGACAGTGCGATAAATACTGATGAAGAGGATAGCAGGGTTAGGGTTGATTAGCTCCATCTAGAGGCTACTGTTTACTGTTCATGAGTCTGATGAACTGGTTTCTGGCTCACAAAAGCCTGTTAGACCTTAATGTACACAGTCATTTTGTCTTTGGTTAAACCTTAGGAAGAACTTCCTGACAGTTAGAGCAGTTCCTCAGTGGAACAGGCTTCCTCGGGGGGTGGTGGGCTCTCCTTCTTTGGAGGTTTTCAAACAGAGGCTAGATGGCCATCTGACAGCAATGCTGATTCTGTGAACTTAGACAGATCATGAGACGGAGGGCGGGAAAGGGTTGCCTCATTGCTTAGTTCTTGCCACTTTGGGGTCAGGAAGCAATTTTTCTCCGGGCCATTTTGGCTGGAGATCCTGGAGGGTTTTTTTGTCATCATCTGGGCTGGCCTTGGCTGGGAGGGCAGGACAAAAATCCAATAAATAAATAAGTAAAACAGCAGTCACTGGGGGTGTGAAGGAGGAGGTATTTGTGAGTTTCCTGCATTTTGCAGGGAGTTGGACTAAAAGACCCTGGAGGTCCCATCCAACTCTATGATTCTATATTTTTGAAGGAATCAGGAGCAGTGATCAATGTGTCTGAAGAAATCTAATGAAAAGTTCCTGTAATCAAGTATGTAAAACTACCAAACACACAAACATACACAAATATACCTGTAAAATTGTCACACAGGACAAATGATACAAGTTTCACATGACATGCGCTCTGTCATGTGTCATAAAACCCACAATGTGTGGAACAGCACAGTTTCTCTTTGAAAAATATTGCAAATGAAATATGTATCTGGATTCTTAAGTTTTTATTGTAGAAATCCAGCCCTTCTGTACATACTAAGTCAAAACACAGCTTCCACATCTACATACAAAGGAAATACAAGTTTTATATACGTATAACATACAATATATACATTTAGTGGAGGAAAGAAGAGGATGTAGGCAAGTTTAAGGAATCACAAAAAGCAGTTTAAAAATAATGAACAAGATCTTGTCACTTGCTTTTTCACAATACGGTTGTCCACTGAACGCTGTGCCACAGTCCCTTTAAAGCTACCACTTGATGCTTAATAGCCATATTTTGCATTCAGATGAGTTCTACCATCACCGCTTTGACCTGTTCAAAAAACAGGGGAAAAGTAATTTTGTACTTCTGCTCACTCTAGGGAATGAAAACATTCTGCACAGAATTCAGCCCCTAGGGTGTTACAACCATTCCTTAAAAAAGGGTGATCTAGCCTCCATGATGCATACAGAAACATAGAGGGCTATAAAAGGGAGATAGATTCATAGAGGCTAGGCCCATCAGTGGGTACTAGCCATGGTTAATAAACGGAATCTCCATAGTCAGAGGTAGTAAACTTCTGAAACCCAGTACTAAGAGGCAACATCAGGGAAGGCCTTGGCCTCTGTGCCTTGTTTGTTGCACCTCCAGGGCAACTGACTGGCTGCTGTGTGAAACAGGATTCTGGGGTACCTGGACCACTGGTATGATGCAGCAGGGCTCTTTTATGTTATGTCTTGGAAACTTTAAACACACACATGGGCCTATCTGAAGGCAATTCAAAAACGTAGCTGTTTAGAATGTAACTGCCTACTTCTTGGAGGGTGTGACTAGACACAATATCCCATGCTAAAAGAACCACGCTGGCTCTCCTAGGGTTATTGTAAGGGGAAAAATGGGATAACTTCATCCAAGTATGCTACTCTGTGCTCTTTGGATATGTGGGACGTACTTAAGAGGAATGAATAAACCTGACATGAACCTTACTTCAAGTCTTTTTGTCAGAAGCAAGACCACTAGTATAGAGGAGTATGGTCTTTTTAAGCATTTGGAAGTCCCTCTCTAAAGAAGATCCTCAAATCAAACTTCGTCCTAGCTTTTTAGGAAATAACAAAACAAGTGTTTGGTAAGTAAGGTTCTCATTTTAATTGCTGACTGTTTTTATTTATTGCTGCTACACTGTAGTATGTTAAGATCACAGGAATATCAGTTAATTAAAAAAAAAAGACTACACATTACCTTCAGGTGGCATCCACACGCAGTAGTCTGGGTCATTTTCTGGATATTGTGAGGACACTGTGTGTTGAACCTGCAGGAAAGAATATGAATTGTTTAATTACTGTTAACACTGTTTTTTAGGGAATACTGAGTTGCTAATAAAAACTTCAGGCTGTAGTACAGGTGGAAGAGAACAGAATTCAAGGCAGAAAAAGAGGCTGAAGCATTCCAAATTCAAATCTACAGAATTCACAATAAAGACAGTAATAATCTACGAGATGCCCAAAGCTGATTAACTTTTTTATAAACCAATATTTTAAATTATTTGGGGAATTTTACTAACGGAAAACGGTTAGGGTAGATCTCTTACGGGAATAAGCTCCGATTGTTTTAAAAACTTTACTGAGGCTGCGGTCACACGGAGCATTAGGCACGCTAGAGGGACGGAAAATAGGCGGATCTGGGAAATGTCGAGCTCCCGTGGCGAACCCGAGGCTTCCCGCAGAAGATACGCGGTAAAAAACTAGTACCTCAGAGTACCTGAAACCGCGGGGCAAGGGTGGGCGTCTGATCGCGTTTCCGGTGGTAGTTCCGGAGCCCGCCCATGTCCCCTCGCAAAAAGGTTTTTTTTTTTCAAAGTCTCCACGTTTGAGTTTAACCCCCCCAATCCCGTTCACCCCGCGCCCCGCTTCTGTGACGCGCTGCAGGACTGTGGAGTGATCAGCACCTCCCCCCTACCATGGGACCTCCACGGTAGGTCTGCTCGCGCAACCGCGTGTTTTTTAGCCCCGGGGCAAACAGCCACGCCTCCCCCCCGCATTTTCCTGCCCGTGTACCCACAGCCCGAGTTATGATACATCCTGATAGACCCCTTGAGCAGGAATAAAAAGAAAAATAATCAGTTTATTTTTCATTTTGTTTAAGGCCATTCTTGTAAATGCTCATATTTTAAATTCTGCACGCAGTAAAGGATCTCAGACAGTCCCACTGATTATTTCTCCTTGTTCTAGCTGCAGATCAGCAATGTTGGTTATTTAATGAAGCAGTTGGTGTTAAGAACATTAGGGCAAGGCCTGCAATCCACCTGCTTTTTTTGGGGGGGGAAACTACAGACAAATAAAACATACTGCATCCTTGCAATAGTGGCCAACAGCCCATTTATGCCATCAGTTGTCCCTCTCAGGTGGGATAGCTGAACAACATTTCTTCATTATCAGTGAAATCTTACCAGCTGCAAAGCTTAAAAATAGGCCATTGTTGCAGATTCCTTCAAATCCAACATGTCTGGTTCGCAACTAATTGTATAAGCTTCCGGAAGCTTTTAATAAACAGTTCTTGAATAAAAGCAAATGGCTCTTTTCAAATAAATGCAACTGTCTCATTCTGCAGCAGCAGCAGCACACTGCACTTGTGTTGTCTTATGTGATATCTTAATAGACGCATCATAGTCTGCAGCTGGCCAGCAAATGAGACTCACAATCTGCAAAGGGTCTGCAAACTATGATTAGTACTACCTGGTGGTTTAGTTATGGCACTTGCTTGCAAACACCTAAAGACTGGAGTTATGAGAGAAGCTGAAAGCTGGCAAGTCACTCTGACACAGTTTGCCTGTACAATTTAAAAGCTCAAACCCTAACCTGGATTCTCAACTATGGTTAGTACAAACTGTGGTTTGTTATTGTGATGCCTGCATTGACTCCACGGGATCGGCTTCATGCAACAAAGAAATGATTGCCCTGATATGCCAATCTCTTCTTCCCTGTAATATACACATGACGCCATAGCCTAAAATGCAGGCTCTTAGAGGACTTCTACCTGTTTTATGATTTTTAGTTGTTCAGATGACTTACCCTACTGGCAGCATTAGCTTTCTTATTCTTGGGCTTTTCTGCAGGCTTCTCAGATGCTAGGGTAAAAATAAAAGAAACAGTGAGTTACCACTACTACTAACTCTTAATTCTTGAAGAAAACTTGTCAAATGAGTTCCAGGTAAAATATACTCCTTGGAAAAACAATACAGCCCAGGAAACTTTTAATCAAAGCACAGTGCCTCCTCCATCACCAACCACCTGAAATGTTCCTGCCAAGGTAAACTCATGCCAGAAATTTAATGTGAATTAGAGACAGAGCTGCCAGACTACCATCTGTCAGAAAATATTTCCAAGAAGGGGAAAAAATGACTGGGCAATATTGAACTAGGCACCTATTTTGTTCCCTTCCAGAAAAAGCCAGAATTTCTAAGTTACATTTCCACCAACTATAAGGAATCAAATTATGTACTGCATCTGTTCCCCTGCTTTTACAATCATTTGTCTTTAATAGAATGAATTTACGATTTAAACCGGATTTGAACAAAATCTTTCATAGAAGCTTTCCGCTCCAGCAATCTAAATATACAGATAATTTTAAAATATTGCTTCCCATCTTGTAATATGTGAAAAGCTGAAACCTACTTATTCTTTTTAAATTAAGCTGAGAACAGAAAAGGATTCCAGCTTCCAGTGTAGTCACTCATTTTTCTCTAGTGCTCTCTTATCCCCCCCACCTTCTGTTGACCTACACAGTGTCTTTTGGGATGAGGCTGCTTGGAACACTACTTACCTTGTGACTTCTTTTGCAATGCATCACCTGGGGAGTTGCCCTGTAGTACTATTTCATCTTCACTCAGAAACTCAGACAGAGGCCTTATTCCTGTAAAACAGGACCCCAGAGGTTTAGTTAACCCGATCTCTCAAAGGACATGGGACTAACAATTAAGCCTAAACAAATTCTGATCAAGGCTAGGAAGAAAAGTTCTGTATTTTTAAAAAGTAACACCCCCCCATCCTCTAAGGTAGTTTTAAAATCAATGAAATCAGCTTTTAAAACAGTGGTTTAACAGCAATTTCCCCTCACAGTACAACTGTAATGCTAAATACATCACAGGTGATTAGAGATATTAACAGAGAGTTAGAACTTCACCTGTGTGAGTCAGCAAGCAGGGAACACAGGCTTAGTAAACCTTAGTGCACTGAAGACACTGAGTGACAGAAGGATCCCAGTCTTTTCCCCTGGGCCATGTGCATACAAACACTGCACGAGAATGCTATGGGGAACAAGTGCTGTGCATATCTCCAACATAAATAAATAAATATCGCCAACATAAATAAATAAATACCCAAATTCTATTCCACTAGAGCTACAAGATTTTAAGATACTAATGAGGTGGTACTTGACTCCTCAACGACTTTCCCATATGCATGCCACAATCTCACCAAAATGTTGGAAAAATTGTGACAAGATAGGCACGTTCGCCCACTCTTGGTGGGAATGCGATAAAATAGCACATTTTTGGGAAGAAATAAAACAAATGGTACACAGAATTATAGGCCTTGAAATCCCACTGGATCCTGAAAACCTCTTCCTTAAACATTGGCCGCCTCATATTGAAAAACATGTACATAAGCAGACCTTGGATGTTATGATTTATGCTGCACGAACAGCGATTGCTACTTGTTGGAAAAATCCAAATCCTCCCACATTGGGACTCTGGTATCAAAAGTTGTGGGACCAATTCCTTATGGACTCTGTTACCAACAAACTCAATAGACTAACCCAAAAACCCATAGAAAAACCTGTAATGGAAAAATGGGATCCTATATTGGAATTCTTAGCAACAGAAGATTTCTTACCCTCCTCTTGGCAGCAATTTAGGAATTGGATGTGAACCCTCTCCTGACATTGGCAGCAAAAATAAAACCGATTCGCTAGATGTACATATATTGGATATTTATCAAACAATGGAAGTTAGTTATCACCCACATAAAATTTTTATGATCTTTGTACTAATTCTTTGATTTCAGAGTGGAAAGTATATTCTTCTATTTTTGAAACAATTAATTGTACTTTTTCTGACTTTTGATGTTACCTACTTTGATATAAGCTTAAGATTGCCATTATTTTGAACTTTTATGTATCCTACTTTAAATAAATTATTATTATTTATTAAAAAAATAATAAAAAAATAAATATTTTCTAGGATGCTTTTCTCTGAAGCCAATGACTTTCTTTGCATAAACCAATGATGCTACAATAATAATGTCCAGGAACAATCGAAACTTAGAATTATTTTCTTATTGCTTTAGGAAGAAAAATGGTGAAAGTTCAGAAGAACTGGAAAAGATTTTGCATGAAATATTCTTACTCACTGTGAATATAATTATCATCCCCTCTCAGTGTTTCATAATCTATAAATCAACAACTATTTGAGGAAGCAAAAACAGCAACAAGGATCTTTATCATCAGAGCAGATTTCCTAAGCATGCCATCACCCCAAAGCATTTCATAGTCAGCCTTAGCCTTAGACCATAACAAAGTCTCTCACAGGTTAAGATTAGTACACCCATGCTAGATATTGGCCACCAAAAGAAGAAACAGATGCTTCTTAAGCCGAAAGGAAATATAGGAGAATCCCCTTCTTCTAAGAACAGCTGTTAGGAGTTTTCTAGATCACTTGCCCCAGACCTATAAACATGGAGCCCAAAATAGAATGAATGACATGTTCTGTACACAGCATGCATCTCTACAATGAACAAAGCCCTAGACTTGCGGTGCTGTTAAAACATAAATCTTGGCTGGCATAAGAAATTTACTAGCACTAAACCCAAGCAATGTAGTGAAGAAACAAGCCCCGCTCAGTGTTCTCCTACTGTCCGAAACGGGTTTGCTGCTTGCGTGTAACAGGATCCTTAAGCTGCAGTGCTGAGATAATGGAACTAGGGAAGGCTGCTTTGGCCCTTCAGGTGCCAGTGCAAGATGGTTGCGTGCATTATGCTATCTGAAGTGGTACCTCTAGTGGTGTTTTTTATCCTTCCTGCTCAATTTAATTTTGGATTGTTAGGCAACTTGAAGATTCTGTTTCACAAGGCGGGATTATAAACTAGCAAAGCAAGTAAATGAGATCTTATTAGCCCACAGAACTTCATTTAAAATGCAGGAAAATGCAAGATGTAAGAATAATTCACCTTCAGGAATTAACTCCATACCTTTGTTGCTGCATGAATAAGATCTACTAGGGAGACTTTCTGGTTGGAGTGTTTCTTGTGGTGCAGTTTTCATCTCTGGTTTTCGTGTGCCTTGTTTTGCTGCCTTAATTTCTGCTTCCTCTTCTTCTTCTTCTTCTTCCTCCTCCTCCTCCAGCTCTTCATCTTTCATATTTAATAGGTTTACAGGAATATCTGGACGCTTCACAGGTGGCTTCTAGGAGGCAAACAACATAAACAGGCTCTCTATACAAGAGAAAAATTGTCTATTTGAAGACTGGACCACACCTTGAGGAAATACACCCCTATGATTGACAGGAATTACGTTAATAGAGGAAACTGTGAATTCCAATATCAATTTATCTAAATATAGCCAAGTGTTTCAGGAGTGGTTCTGCAATGCAAAGGTCAGTCCTACAACCTATTCATCTTTCAACTTACCCCAACGGTCCCAGTTTTCAGTCTGAATTTTCTTCCCCCTTTCATTGCGCCAAACAGGGGCAAGGTTAGCTTTCTAGGCTTGCTTTCAGTTCCCAAATCTTGATCCCCAGCTCTACAGAAGACGGGGGGAAAATGAAAGAAAAGCACACAAAAAGCTTCAGTGTCAAGCCTTGAGAGCAGGCTGAGGTTCAAGACTGGACCTTCCTTTGGGAAACCCAAATTCTTGCTCAACTAGATACACTTTCATGAGGCTGGTGCAGATGCCTTGGGAGTCACACAACTATGCACTCCCTTCCCCACAAGCATGAACACCCCCCCCCCGAGGGACCACCTTTCCCCGTATATACCCCCAAGAGCACTTCGGTCGGGGTCCCAGAACCGCTTAGTGGTTCCGGATTCCCGAGAGGCACGTTATGCTGCAACAAGGGCTAGATCCTTCTCAGTGGCGGCCCCTGCTTGGTGGAATGAGCTCCCGGAGGAGATCAGGGCCCTGCGGGATCTAATGCAGTTCCGCAGGGCTTGTAAGACGGAGCTCTTCCACCAGGCCTTTATGTAGGGGCCGCCGCTCCCACCACCACCAACGGGGGAAATACCATCTCAGTCGGATCGCCCTTGATAGCCCGGCGGCAGGGTGAACCTCATGGTGGCAAGACCAGCCGAGTAGCATGGACTAATACTGCCAGTATGATACAACTAATGCTGGCAGGGGTTATTTCTTGTAGGAGCCAACTGCAGAGTTAACTACAGACCATCTGGATTTAAATTTAAAGCACTTTATGATCATAAATGGTGTATTATTGATTGTATCTTGTGATTTTATTGGATTTTAATGTATTTTATGTTGGGCTTATGCCCCTGTAAGCCGCCCTGAGCCCGCTTGCGGGGTAGGGCGGGGTAGAAATACCTTAATAAATAAATAAAATAAATAAATCTTAACCCTGCTTGGGTAATACACTACCATTAAACATAGTTAGCCAGTGTTTTCCCTTAGCTAGGATTTCAAACTCCTTCTTTTGAAGCAGAATCATAGAATCAGAGTTGGAAGGGGCCATACAGGCCGTCTAGTCCAACCCCCCGCTCAATGCAGGATCAGCCTAGAGCGGAGGTGTTGAACTCATTTGTTACGAGGGCCGGATCTGACATAAATGTCATTTTGTTGGGCCAGGCCATGTGTGTCATAAAATGTAACACAAGATACTGGATATATAAACTGGATATATGCCTGCAAGAGGATATATTTGTTGGCATGATTGGATTAGGTGTGATATGCAGAGGGGTAGTAGGCATGGAGATACCAGCGCTGGTAATGAGACAGGAAACCTAGGTCTCAGTTTGGTACAGGAGGACTCAGTACAGGGGGATTCAAAGAATAAATGGAAATAAGTCTGAAGAAGTGAGCAATGACTCACAAAAGCACATACCCTACTACAAATTTTGTTAGTTATTAAGGTGCTACTGGACTCTCACTCTTTCTACTGCTATTAGAAATCAGAAATTCAAAAACCAGTGGGGGAACATTTTAACCTTCTAGGACATTCAGTTGCTGACCTAAGAGTAGCAATTCTCTTACAAAGCAATTTCAAAGGGAGATTAGAAAGACACACTGCTGAATTGCAACTGATAATGAAGCTCAAGACACTGCAAACGTCTGGACTGAATTGAGACCTAGGTTTCCTCTCTCGTTACCAATGCCTGCTATTGTCATTTGGCATCTGAAATAACTCCACTCTCCAAGATACAAGGACAGGTGGATTCACATTCTAGCTGTATCTAAAGAAGTGAGCAGTGACTCATAGAAGTTCATGCCCTGCCACAAATTTTGTTAGTTAAGGTGCTACTGTTCCCTTCTGCTAATAAAGAATGCAAGCTGTGCTGCTAGGTGTCTTCCCCCCCATCTCTTAGAACTGGAAAAGGGGATCTCTCCAAGTGCCATGGGATTCCCTCTGTCTCTCTGGCATACTGTCTCTGGCTCTTTC